>NW_028254851.1:0-61668 GCF_964263255.1 Lissotriton vulgaris | reverse complement strand
TCCTATAATTGTTAGAAGCTTTAAATACCTCAGCCTTCATTCAATATTGGCAGGTCAAACTTGTTGAAATTTAACAAGGGAAAAGAATACAGTATTTCATGTAGATGTTGTTGCGTTAAACACCACCCACCAACTGGTAATAGATGTAACCTATCACACTCAATAAATGTACCCCTTGGTATCATTATCTATCAGGTGTGATACATAGCATCAAAACTCATAATCAGGGTAAATTGGGACCAATCAGATTGGTTGAAAAATACTGTGTATTTACTACAAATTAGGTGGGGATTAGGGAGGAGTAAGGAGGCATTAAGGGAGAGTTAGGGAGGGCTTAGGGAAGGATGGCAGCTGCTCATGAAAGAGTGAGACCATTCCTATTCATAAACTAAACTTCTATATCTGCTACAGACAAAAAGGGACATGAAACAGTAGTAACTTACTCCAGCACAGAACCAAAATGAGTCTGGGACTATGCATGGCCAAACACGGGAACTGCAACACTATCCCATAGAAAATAATGGAGGTAGGAAATAACAATCACTCTTAGGGAAATAAAACGCCATAGAAAATAATGTCAAAATAAAATATTGAAAATATGAAATAATGTAATGTAATATCTAAAAAATATTACACATTTATTAATAAGTTATAACATATTTTTACTACCTTTTTGGATTAAAAAATTAGTGTAATATTCAATTTTAGTACAATAGTATTAAATAACTTTGAATTAATTCTGAGCATCACTTTCAAGAATTATCAATTCACAAGAATTTTGTTTTCCTTTTTTTTACCTTTGGTCAGCATTTATTTTTCAATTTATACTTCATTAAAATCATTTTAATTGAATTTAATATCTTTAAATTAGGTAGAAATAGATTTTCAGCTATAGCCAATTAAAGTAACACAATAAAAAGAAGTTAAACATGTACATTAAACTTGCATAAAAACGACAGCAATCTTGAATAAAAATGTTCATGGGGTACTCCCCGATGAGCTTGAGTACACATTAAGAATACACAAGACAGACCATAGTCAAATCCCCAAAATGGTTTGTCATGTCTAAGGGTACAGTTTATGCATGTCACAATACAATACCGATTGTGTTTAGATGAAATCACAGACCATATGAACAAATAAAACATATGAATGAGAAGTACATCAATAACATTTATAAATAGACTCACTAGCATGCGAGATAAAACGTATTAATCATAAATACTATCTAAAATGTGACTGCATAGTTGACATATGTGCCAAGTTGAAGTAACAGCAAAGGCTCACGTATTGCAGCTTGATTACACAAACCAAACCCTGCATGATCCCACAGATTGACCAGGTTTTAGATAAAGTGCAAGTGTTCTAGGAATACAATGGACAGCAAAACAAATATGTTCCATAGTTCCTATTCAAATATATGAGCCACAAACACTTATCACTTGTCTCAGGACTCATCTTGTTCAATCTATATGTATAGCTGTTCACTGCTAACGTGCCAACCCTGAATTTAATTAAAAAACCTTTTTGTCCCGCTGGAGGGGGCAAGATGGCCGCTACAACGCTGTAGGGAGCAGTCGCACTTTGCTCTCTCTCCTGCCACATAGTATCATGTGGTTAGAGTGAAGAAAAGGATGCTCTTGCTGGGAGACTGGATCAAGAATGATACTGACGGAGGTACAGGAAAAAAACGCCTCGCACGGATAGCTGTGGCGATTGTTCAGAAGTGGAGAAACTGGATTATCAGAGCCCTACATCAAAGAGTAACGACGATGTCTCAGCGCAACAAGGATAAGCAGCTTGGGCCGAGCAAGGGGGCGCCAGTAGCTTCAGCTACGGGCACTATACCGAAAACGGCTGCCCCGGGGAAAAAACAGACATCGGCTCCAGTGATCGCTATCTCCAAGGCTCAGCAAAGGAAAAATGAGCTGGCTGAGAAGAAGGGACAAGCGGCGGATGCTGAGACTGATCCAGAGGCTTTAAAACAACAGAAGGAGACGCCGCTAGCCAAAGCGGTGCTAACAAAAGAGAAGGAGAAACACAGAGCGCAGAGGATAAACCCCCTCTCCCTCCCCTCCAAAGACGCGATGGGCATGAGGCAGCCTACCTTGACAGAATCCTTTTCCTCCAAGGCGAGTCACGGAGGCCAGCAGCAGGCAGAGAACGAAGTTACCGGCATTGAGCTTCACACGCCGAACGCGGAAGGGAAAGACGTCCTCGAGGACGCAAGTGGAACAGTTGCCGGGCAACCAGCGAAGCCCTCACAGTCTTACACGCATCAAGCGGGAGCTGCCGGTATGGAAGGAAAAGAGGCAGTGTCGATCACGGTGAGCAGAGGAGAGTGTGGAGAAGTGAATGGGGAGCTGGGGGCACTGGAAAAAATGAATAACACGCAGATGATGGATGCTTTACTTTCAGTAGAGGCTGGATTAAACGAGGAACTGAACAGTAACTGCAAAGCTAAAGCTAAATGGGGCAGTCTGACGAGCTTAGACTCACAGCAGCAGGCTAAGAGCAGAGGCGCTAGAGGGGGATCTCCAGAGTTTTATTCTGTTAATGAAGGGTCAGACTCAACAGACTTGAGTGAGCAGGAGGGGGGCAGTACTACTGAGGTCACCACCTCTGGTTCAGATTCAGATAACTCCGGACACTCAAGGGACAAAAATAGTCAAAGAAAAAAGAAAACAGGAGCAAGAAGAAGCGGAGAAAGTAATAAAAATAAAAAACTGTCCTGGGATTATGCAGCGACCTCTGGGATATACCAAGAGTCTGGGGATGGAAATGGGGCTGGTAGTACATCCCAGAACATAACTATGGAGATGATGTTCAGTACCTTAAAACAAATACAGTCGGAGGCCAGGGTGGAAAGTCGGAGGGCAAGGCGGGACACAAAGAAAATACAGGCGTCAATTAGAAAACTGAACAGGAAGTACGAGGTGGTGGAAGAGAGGGTGACAGAAGTGGAACAGAGGACAGGAAGAATGGAGGACGAGATGACGGACTGGCAAGACTTTAAAAATGAACAAGGGAAGAAAATTGAAGATCTTCAATGGAAGATAGAAGATTTTGAAAACCGGCAAAGACGGAACAACGTAAGGCTACTTGGAATTGAGGAAGGACTGGAGGGGCAAGACCCAAGGGGATATGTCATCAAACTATTGAAAGGAGCTTTCCCAGACTCCCAGTGGCAGTGGGAGGCGGAAATCCAAAGAGCGCACAGATTCCCACTCATAATGAAGAAAAATCATAGAGCCCAGCAGAGTGCATTGCCAAGAGCAATGCTTGTGTTCGTGGGGAACTTTCTTGCAAGGCAGGAGATTATGGACAGAGCAAGACCAGACGCCAGGAAGACTTTTGACAATGTTACATTCTTTGCTAGACCTGACTTTTGTCATGTGACAGTTGAAAGAAGATGGAGGTTACAGCAGTTGATTTCCTCCTTTCAAAATCTAGGCGCAGAGGCGTATTTACTCTACCCAGCAAGGCTAAAGATTGTTAACCGAGGGCAGATCAGGGTGTTCACATCAGAGATTAAAGCAGGAGAATTCTTGGCTGAGCTCACGGAACAGAGCAGTAAAAATAATAAAGAAAGAAATACACCTAAAACAACATAGAATATGATACTATTAAACAACAGGCAACAGGCAAGGGCAACAGGCAAGGGCAGGAGAGAGAGGCGATCCTACAGCTGAAGAGGCCACACATAGGTCAGGATTGACCTATTTGCCCGTAAAAGGGGGGGAGGGAGACAGGGGGAGGGGGGAGAGTTGGGGGGGGAGAGGGGGGGCAGGGGGAGTTCGACATATGGTTAAATACAACACGCAATAAGGAAACAAAGGATTACAACGCATTTGAGGAAAGAGTACCGCAGGCAGAAGCTTATGGGAATAAAAAGTGGTATCAGTTGATGGAAAATTATAAGATCTGGCGATGACTTTGAGGATTGCCTCTATAAATATATGTGGTCTCAATAATGGAGGGAAAAGGCAGAGAGTAGCAGCAATGTTAAGAATGCTAAAATTGGATATAATTTGTCTCCAAGAGACACATATTGAAGGAAATAATAAATTTTTACTGGAGCAAATGGGATTTGAGGTGTTAGCTTTTACCAGACAGGATACCAAGACCAAGGGAGTAGCTATATTAGCTAAGAAAGGAGTCTGTAAAACAAAAAGAAAAAAAGAAGATCAAAGCGGGAGATGGGTTATAATTGAAGGTGAAACTAGTGCAGGATGCTGTACCTTAGTGTCGATATATGGTTCTACAGAAGATGACCCAGAGGTTATTGAATATTTGGATCATGAATTGTCTCTTTGGCCAGAGCCAATTATTTGTTGTGGGGATTTGAACATAAATGGGTTGAACGGTTTGGGTAGGACGGGTATGACGGGTGGTGGGACGTACGGGGGGAGGAAGAAGAGGGTTTGTAAGGCTGTATGTGATCTTATGAGACATAATTCGTTGATCGATCTATGGGCACAGAGTCATCCACCTGGAACGGGTAGCACATACTATTCAGCACCTCATCGACTGGTTGTCAGATTAGACTATTTTCTGATTTCTAGTACACTAGTAGGTGTTAGTCAATTAGAGAGACTGCCTAGGATGTTATCAGATCATAACCCGCTAGTGTTGACACTCCCACAGAAGATAGCAGATGAGAGGAAGACTTATAACTGGACTTTTGAGAGAGGACTTCTTAAGGATGAGGGATATGTGAAGAGAATGGCAGCCTGGATTAAACAATTCTGGGAAACTAATAGAGGGACAGCATCAACTGCTATGGTCTGGGATGCCTTTAAGGCAGGCATCAGGGGGGAAACTCTCTGCTTTACGCTGCAACGAACTAAAAAAGAGAGAGAGGAAATGGAAACAAGGATAAGGGAATTAAAAGAACTAGAAGACCTCCTAATATCAGGAATTACCAAGCAGGATCGGTTGGAAGATCTATTGCTAAATATAGAGTTAAAAAAGGCAGAGGCAGGCGAAAGTGTAGTAAGGAGGGCTGCGGCCAGGTATTTAGCCAAAAGAGAGGAGGGATATGAGTACAACGAGAGAATTGGGCACCTCCTTGCTATTAAAACTAGGCAGAAGGCAGCAGCGGGAGAGATTAAGGAAATTAAAAATGAGCTAGGAGTAGTAGTAAATAAAGTAACAGACATACAGGACGTGTTTAAGAGTTTCTATACGAAACTTTATGAACAGGATATAACTAAATCAAAAGCTGAGATCATAGAATATCTAAACAATATAATACATCCAGTATTGGAAGAGGACGAGAAAGATAAATTGGACATGAGTTTTACATTACAGGAGATTCAGGAAGCTGTGAAAAGCCTACCCTGTGGAAAAGCTACAGGCCCAGACCAGATCCCAGCAGAATTTTATAAAACATTTTGGGATATATTAGGGAAAGACATGCACGAAACTTTTATTCAAGCACAGAGGGGAGAGTCATTACCACAATCATGGGCAGGGGCTGACATTATTGTAATTTTAAAGAAAGATAAGCCACCCCTAGAACCTGGGTCATATCGCCCAATCACACTTATGAATTCGGATGCTAAAATATACACAAAATCACTTGCACTTAGGTTAAGTAAGGTTATAGAGCACTTGGTTAGCACATCGCAGCACGGTTTCATTCCAGGGAAGGGCACTACACAGCATACAAGGCAAATGATTACGATTCTGGATGCTATGGAGGTTGCAGGAGATCCTGTCGCGGCTATATTTTTGGATGCAGAGAAGGCCTTCGACAGGGTCTCTTGGGACTACTTATGGGAGGTAATGGAGCGGTATGGAATTGGTAGTGGCTACATCAGAGCAATACGGGCTGTATATTCCAGCCCTACGGCCAGAATAAGAATAAATAAAGGGTATACCAAGACTGTACAGATACAACGAGGGACACGACAGGGTTGCCCAGCATCACCACTTCTATTTGCCCTATATATAGATCCCATTTTACGGAGACTGGAAGAAAACAATAGGATTCCCCCAATCGTGTTACATGAGAGTAGATATAAAGTATTTGCGTACGCAGATGATGTGGCTGTCATCACCAACAAACCAGATATAGCAATACCAGAGATAGAAAGAGAAGCATCAAACTTTGGAGCACTTTCAGGATATAAAATCAATAAAGGAAAAACTCAGATAGTACAGAATAACCATATGATATTTCAGGATAGTAGAGTTGTGAAGGAAGCAACATACTTAGGAATAAAAGTCACGGCAGATCTGGATGTGTTGGTAGACCTTAACATTAAACCACTATTAAGTAAAGTCAAAGAGAACACAGAAAGGATGCATAGACTACATTTGACATTGATGGGAAGAATAAATGTAATCAAAATGATAACATTTCCTAAATTATTATACCTATTTAGGGCAATTCCGCTATATTTTGATCACAGTTGGTTCAATAAGATAGAAGCTACGGTAAATTCATTTATTTGGGCACAGGGTAAAACCAGAAGAGCATATAGACATCTTACATTACCAAGGGAAAGAGGAGGGTGGGGGGCACCTGATTTTAGATATTATTATTGGGCGGTAGCTTTGCAGTATTTTCAGGGATTAATTGGTGGTGGCAATCCCGAACAGGGAGGTAGGGCACAAGGGTTTTTCAATGTATACACGGTGTTGATTGGGGATGGGGCACTAAATGGATTTTTGAATACAGTTGATTTTACCTATTTCAAGCACACAAGATTTAAAACTCTCAAAGCTGCATACAATATCTGGAGGACGATATCAAAGAAAATAGGGATAGGAAGATACAACAGGTACACACGGTTGTATAATAACAGATCCCTCCCGGGGGAGATATTTAGAGATACAGTAATGAAGGAATGGGATGATAAAGGGATCAAGAGAATTGGGGATTTACTGGATCAACAGGGAGGAATTATGCAGTTTCATGAGATACAAAACATTTTTATGGTAGGGAATAATAGCTTCTTTAAATATCTTCAGGTTAGAAGCTACCTTGCAAATAAGCAAGGTGGATCTTTGGGTTTTGGTTCGTGCCGTATAATGGATTATATAGAGAACAGCAGTCATTGTACAATTCGTTGTCTATATGCAGAACTGTGTAAGTATAAAAGTGATGATAGGGATAAATATGTGAGGAAGTGGGAGGAAAAAATTGGTTTAAAACCAGAGGGCTTTCAATTATCGATTGATTTGGGTCGAACCACTTTATGCTCTACAACCTTACAGTCACAGCACTATAAAACTTTGTACTCATTGTACTATACTCCCGCAAGGATCGCGCAATGGGGAGGTACAACAGGAACCACGTGTTCTAGGTGTGATGCTAATGATGCAGATATAATTCATGTATTCTCAAAATGTCCGCAACTGTATTCTTTGAAAAATGATATTGAAAAATTTATTGATGTTTCACTAGGTTATAAAGTTAAGCTGACAGATGAAGTACTGTTGCTGGGGGTGGTGACAGGGGAAGATGATATTCCTATTGAATTTATGTTTATGGTAGCCGCGGTATTTCGTATATGTGTTGCAACATTATGGCTTGATAGGGCACCACCTACATTTCAAATGTGGATTGCCAGATTATTGTCAACATATAACCTAGAGAAAGCAATTTATGACAGGAAAGGGAAAAGAGGTAGATCTTTGGGTAAGAGGATTTGGAACCCAATTGAGAATTGGAAAAACAGACCGATAATGTAGGAAGGGGAGGAGGATATGAGGGCTTATAAAGTAAAAGATATTAGCTGGAAGGATTCGGAAAGTTGGAAAATATTATTAGTATTGTTTATTGAATTTGTATGTTATTTTTCTTGGTGGGAAATGAAATATGTCAGTATTGTGAACATTTAACTAAATAATGCGTGTTGTAAATGAAACCATGATTTTTGGAGAAAATAAAAAAATTCAAAAAAAAAAAAAAAAAACCTTTTTGTCCCACTGCAGGGACTTCATCAAGGTAGGGTTTACACTAGGATGAAGTTTACATAGACAAAAAACATCCCAGTAAGACTGTCACTATTGGCTTTCCTAATGCTCTCTTCACAAGAATCTTCCTCAAAGAGTTGATGGTAGAGGGGTTTGTCCACAAGGCTTCGGCACACAGGGTAAAGAGCAATTTCCTAATGTGGGATAGCCAAAGAACAGTTGAGTCCCTATCCTGTAAGATAAGTTCATGAAGGCATTGCCTATATGAGTCAAGCTCTGGGCATGACCATAGCATAACCCAGTAAACCAAAGGCATCAAGACCACCAGATCACCGATCTGCTTTAAGGCTAAGTCAAAGTACAAAGGAGCAACTGGGGGAAGGATAATAGGGACCTTATAAAATGGTTTTCTCTGACTGCGAGAGTATCCAAATGACCAGTGCCCCAAACCTCAGGCCCGTAGAGTGCAGCGGAGCAGACTGCAACTTTATAGACCTTCCCTGCTGGGGTACTGCCCCTAAGTAGAATCCCTGTGCATCCCTCCGATAGAGGCTGATGTGTATAATAAGATAGCCCTGGACTTTTCAAAGTGAGAGGACCATGACAGGGAGCTGCTAAACCTAATACCAAGTTAGTCAAAGTTCTTTATTTCCTCAAGTACTGCAGGCCCCAGCTTAAACTTTCTGTGAAAAGATCTGTGCAGCCTTAAAATCATAAATTTAGTTTTCTTGACTTTAATCGCAAGCCCCTCCTTAACTGCAAGAATCTTGACATTGTTTAAAATATTCTGAATCCCATCTGGGGTTCTTGAGACAAGAAGCATATCATCGGCAAACAGGCCGGGAATGGAAAAACAACCGAGTTGATAGTTGAATGCACTGTTAATGTACAGGAAGAAGAACATTGAAGTAAGGACACAACCGTATTCCACCCCCTGTGTAACATTAATCTTCTCTATTAGTGTCTCGTCCTTACCCCACCGTACTTGGGGGTAGTTGTTCTCGTGCAGCCTCACTAAGATATCTACCAAGGAGGGTGGGATGCCATCAACATGAGAGAGTCCCAGAGACAAGCTTTGGAAACTGAAAGCTGCTGTCAGTTAAGGGCACAGAGAGATGGTCCTTCAGAATCCTGATATAAGTCCAGAGTATCATCATGAATCTAAATATCTAGTCCACTGTACACACCTTAGATCTGAACCCTGCCTGGAAGGGGGAGAGGAAAGTCTGTGGCCCACACCTGAAGTTTAGCCAAAACAAGGTGGTAAAACACCATCTGTAAGATATTACTAAGGCTTATAGCCCTTTTTACTACTTGGGCCGGATCTAGCACCCTTTTTAAAAAATTGGAATAATCAACGCCCCTTTCCATGAATCAGGGAGCAGGGCACTTGCCAGAATGTTAATATATGGGTCACGGATCGGTACAAGTCAACAGGGATAAGATCTAATCCAGGTGCTTTATCAGGCTTCAGTGAAAGTATTGCTTCCTTGGTGCTCGCTAAAGAAAAGATGATAGGATCTTGCTCCACATGGTCTGCATTAGCCTTCGAGTGTGAATCAGTGCTGGAGGAAAGCTGGGCTAGGGAAGATGTAGAATAAAGATTGCCAAAATGTTGAACCCAAGTATACTGTTGAATGTGATGAGCTGTTGGACTTCGGGCTTCGGGATTACCATGGGCATTTATGTGTCAAAAGGGGGAAACATTGTTCCTTTTCGAAGCTCTAGCAAGTCCCTACAGTTTTGCTCATCCCAAATCTTTTTGCTGGCCTCTAACAACTTTTTGTACAAGCAATTCTACACAGAACACAACTATTTAATGGCAGTTAACATGCTTGTTTTGGCCTGTCTACAGCCTTTAGAAAACCAGGAGACAGAATCAGAAATGGTTCTTTTTGGTATACCAGCACCAGCCTCCACCTCAAAGAGGCGACTTAAGGAGCCAAAGTGGTGGTCATCGATGGTAGAGATGTGGATATCACCAGCATCCACACCTTCATACGGAGAGAGAACTGTATCAAAAAGGTTATAAATGTTGACAAGCCACATAGGGCAGGAATATATTTTTGGCCACTTAAGGGCTCTCCTAGAGTTTCCAACATTTACCTCACAAAGCAGCTTGATCTCAGGCAAAATTTCCAACAGCCCTTCTTTGAGTGTAAGGTGAAGTGGATTATTATCACTCTCTGACATGTGGATAACACAAAAGCATGAAAAGGCTGTTCCATAAGTCAAAAGACAACAACGTCTAATCATTTTGCTTTTTTACTAGGCCCCTGAGGAACGTAAAAGCCCTAATATAGTTAGAATCTGTCCTCCCATTAAATGCTCAGACCTTGTGGGCAATAGTAAAATGGGCCATTTGTGCAGCCACTGCAGAATGTGTTTTTTAGGGGAGGAGATTCAGTTCAGGTTTGGCCAAGGCTGGGGAAACAACACTTACAACACAACTTTTACAACGCACTACCTTTATAACTAAACTTTTACAAAGCAACATCCATTACAACGCATGCCATTACAATGCAACCATTACAACGCATGACACTACAACGCATACCACTACAACACATGTCATTACAACAGAAGTCATTACAACGCATACCATTACAACGCATACCTACACTATCCAACACTTACCCAACTGTTGTACCCCCTGGAGTTAGAAGAGTAATTTTTACCCCTACACTATCCAATACTTACCCTACTGTTGCACCCCCTGGAGTTAGAATAGTAATTTTACCCCTACACTATCCAACACTTACCCTACTGTTGCACCCCCCTGGAGTTAGAATAGTAATGTTTACCCCTACACTATCCAATACTTACCATACATGCAATGTAATGTTGTGCATTGTAATGGTATGCGTTGTAAATGTAGTATGCGTTGTAGTGGAATGCGTTGTAAAGGTAGTTTCAAAGAATTCGTTTTAATGGCATGTGTTGTAATGGAATGCGTTGTAATGGATGTTGCGGTGTAAAAAATGTGTTGTAAAGGTATGCGTTGTAAAAGTATGCGTTGTAACGACATACATCCCCAAGGCTGTATCCTCCGCTTTGGTCACCAGTGTGATGTTAAAATCAATCCGAGAATGAGTTTTGGTTTGTCGGGCAATAACTCTAGATGATTATGAAGGATAGTAAGGGTAGAGGAGACACAAGGAAACAGGAAAACGCCTCCCAGGATTGTTTTTGCGCAATAAGATGCCCACTTCTACACAAAAACAGTACTAACTACAATACTTGCACCCTTGCACCAAAGTTCAAGAGTGACTGTGTTGGCGCAAGGCTGCCAAAACAACTGCAGTGCACAGGAAAAGAACAGGAATGCGCTGAATTGGATACATATGATGCATTCTGCCCTTTCTCTGTGGTGCAGGGCAGCGCAGTAAGTTGAATTGCTGCACTGCCCTGCACCACAAAACATATAAATATGCGGATAGTGTCACTTTCTTTCATACCGTCTGCTTTGCCATGCAATACTTCAGTGATTTTACTGTCATTCTGAAGGTCCTGCTGGGATTTCCCTAACTCCTGCTGTCACTGCTGTAACTCTTGTCATTGTTATGCTGCAGTCCATTCTAGTAGATGCTACTGCTGTCACTGTCTACTAGACTTTATGGGTGCTGCTTCTATTGGATTATGTTTATGAGGCTGCTATCAAATCATGGCAGTCTTGCTGTCGTCACTTTCTTGAGATCCTATTGCTGTTTTTCAGATGAATCCTTGCCAACGAACATTATATCTCACAGACTGGGAAACCTTGCCATGCCTAAGAATAGACCAAATTATTCAGGGTGTATCGGGCAGTCTCAAAAGGCTGCTGTAATTGGCCTGTAAGGCAATGTAAAGACAAAGGGGTAGATTTACTAAAAAGTAACGCAACACATGAAGCATCCAACATTGATATTCTGTGTAATGCTAGGGGGGATGGAAGTGCAGAACCTTAGCTACTAATCTATAGCATGCTACTTTCATTCACAGTGCTGGTGCACAAACAGACTGCCTGTCACCATTCGCACCTTCGCACAAAAGTACAAAAGGTCTTTGCAGGATTTGTAGAATAGCTTTTATACTGGAAAAATACTATTCCTAGACTAACTTTTAAACTTTTCACACATTAAATGAGCGATGTAGTGGTCAGCATACATGTAATTTGTGAAAAGGTAGGAAAAATGCAAAAAATAATCCTTGTGAATGTCAGTTTCAAGAAGGTAATCCATTTTGATGCAAAATGCTGACTATCATTTTGAGTCAAAATCTATTTGTGGCAGTATGGGAGCACCTGTGTACCATCCATGGGATGACCCCTTGATGCAAAGTATACAAAGCAGTGCACACCTTTATTTGCTTTAGCTTTTGAGCTACTTTACTGCACAAAACTGTTTTCTGTTGGAAGGTAATACATTATCAACACTTTACAGTGCTTTGAGTCATATTGCAGCTGGGAAAAGTGTTGATACATCTGCCTCAAAATCTTTCACAGGCCAAAAACATACAATGCGCCTCTATGTTTTCCTGAATTTCTCTACCTCCATTATCCCATCCTATCTGTATATTCAATGAATCACTATACATTTATTTCCTTTTTTCTTTGTTTTTCTATCCATTCTCTGTCTCTGCCCATTTTCAACCTCCCCATCCCTTTTTCTAAGCCTCTCACTCTCACTTTTGAGTCAACTGATTTACTTTCATTGTCTCTCTTTTAAATCTCTCCTCATCTTTCTCTTACTTTGCCTTCATTTCTCTTGTCATCCTCTTCTACGGCCTACACGTTCTTCACTCTTTTTTCACACTTGCCTCTATCTCACGTTCTTCTAACTTGCACTAAAACCTACAACAACTTACTCGCTATCAATTACTTCTCCATTTTCACCACCTCAGACTAGTGTAAATGTTAGACCTGACAGTCTTAAGGTGGTCCTCTCCAAACCTTTTGCCTGTGTGCCTCACATTTTTGCTGATTTATTTTTGTTGGCCTTAGGACTGTGAATACTTTCTCACTACCAACCAGTGCTAGAGTGGATATGTTTCTCCCCTGAAATATGGTTTGATTGACTATCCAAAATTGAATATTAAAGTTATCTAAAAGTCCCTAGTAGAGGACTCTACATGCATCTCGGGCCTACAAATTAAATGCTACTTGTGGGCCTGCAGCACTGCCTGTGCCACTCCGTAAGTAGTACTTTAAACATGTCTCAGGCCTGCCACTGCAGAGCCTGTGTGTAACGTTGTATTGCACTGTCGACTTGGCATTAAAAAAATCCTTTTCAAGTCTTAAACTCCCATTATATTGCATATACATTACCCCTAAGATAGGCCCTAGGTAGCCTATTGGGTTGAGTATTGTGTAACTAAACTGTAGCACCTGTACTTATACGTTTTGCATGTTCTGGTTGCAAAAAACACAGACATTCATTTTTCACTACAGGGATGCATACCCCTCTTATAGGTTAACATCAGGAATTCCTTATTACATTTTTAAACTGTAATTCCTAATTGGGATAAAGTAGCTCTGTCATTTTAATATCATTAGAACGTTAACAATAAATTCTCTTTGCTAACAAAGTTGGATTTAACTTTGCTATTTCAGAAATGCCACTTTTCGAAAGATGGTAATTTCTCAGCACTTAAAGCTCTGTGTGCCTGCAGACTATCTCCAATACAGGTCTTGGTTGGGTGACAGCTGGACATTTTACATTCCCTCTAGACAGCCGCACACAAAGGAAGGGTAGTGCTCCTCTGCATCCTGATGGCTCATCCTGGGCAGGATGGGGGAGGGACTGGCACACCTGAATTGGCAGTGACCTGTCCCCACACAAAGGGTTGAATACCCCTCTGTAGTGAGTCTGGAGCCAGGGCTGGAAAGGGAGGACCTCTGTGCACTTCAAAATCCTTTATAGAAGTGACCTCCACTTTAAAAGCACATTTGGGTATAAGTACTGGGTCACTAACCCCACCTTATCAGATGTGTCTGAACCTGTAAAGAAACTCTGCCAGGAAGAAGGCCTGATGTGCTGCTACACATACTGACACTCTACTGGACTGCTGCTCTGGACGTACTGCTTTTCTGCTGTGCTGTGCTGCCTTGCTGCCTGCTACCCTCTGACCCTGCTTAGGAAGAATTAGACTCTTTCTTGAATGAATCCAGAGTGATCAATAGCATGATGGCTTGCCTCTGGTTTTGAGGCTCAGGGATATCAAAGTCTCACCTCATGCCTCTGTGCCTCGTCCATTAGAAGTGGATCCAGGTGCTTGTTCCAGTGGAACCAACTTATCCTCTGCTGCATGAAGCAGAATCAACATGTCACTTCTGCTTTGGGAAAAGATCCAGTGCATCACACTCAGATCCAGTGCATTGCTTCCAGAACTGATGCATCGAAACCGCCTCATAGCTACCACTTCAGTATAAGAAGATCAACGCATCACCTTGACTGCCCGGAGAAACCTGGTTCATCAGCTCAACTGTAGGAATCAACATGACACATCGCTCGGCTGCCCCCATCACGCTGTTGCAATCAGGATCAAGGTACTTTACTCAGTGGGCCTTCCTTTTTTCCTGTATATGGCCGGCACTCCAAAGTAGTCGGTCTGAACTCTTGACTTTGCCCCGGTTCAGTGCTACCAGACAATTGCATCTAAGCGCTCCTTATATATTTCTTAAAATAATATCTTGCCTTCTACTTATGGATTCTTGCCATTTTAGTCTTGTTTTATTTATAAAATCTTTATACATTTTTCTAATCTGGTATGGAGTCTTTTTGTTGTGTTTCACTGTGTTACCTCACATTGTCTCTCAAATTAAGCCTTCCTGCTCTGCGCCTAACTACCAGAGGGTGACCACAGTTAAATTTAAAGTATGTTACAGATTTACTATGATTAGGAGTGCGGTTCCTTCTTGGACAGGATACAAACTGCCAGTAGTCGCCCGTAGTGGGAGGGCTGCTGGGCGCTGATGTGGGGCAGGGGAGGGGCAGGGTGGGGGGTATTAAATCCCAAAATACAGCCACAGAGAAGTAAGTACACAAACAAATAAATAAAGCAAATTTGGTTGCACGCTCTGCATCACATTTTGCGATGCAGCACGCACAATGTAATTTGTTTATTTATTTGTTTGTGTACTTACCTCTGTGCGGCCTTATTCCAGAGTTTACTACCCCCCACCCTGCCCCTCCCCGCCCAACTTCAGCATCTGATAGCACTCCTACCACGGGCTGCTACTGCATACCGCTGCCAAATAGAAATCTAATTTCTAATAATTTGCATTTTTGCATCCAAAATGAAAGGGACAGTTTTGCTGTACCACCCACTCAGCAAAGGGTGCCACAATTGCTGTTTCTACTATTATATTGACTTCCCTTGATGGTGGCATCCTAGAAATTCATCTAGTATTCTCATCCTCAAAATCCATTCTCTGTCCTGTGTTCTCCCTTTCTTACGCCTCCTCTCTTCAATGTGATTCACAGAACTAACTTAAGACAAAATCCTAAACTTACTACAATATTCGTATTCACAGAAGGCACTTACTCATTTTGGTATTCACAGAAGACAGTTACTCATTTCGGTATTCACAGAAGTTAGGACTCCTAACTTTAGGACTCCTAAATGCCTTCTGTGAATACCGAAAGTCTTAAAATTAGTATTTTTCTCAATTTAGTAGTAGTAAAGTTAGGACTCCTAACTTTAGTACTCCTAAATGCCTTCTGTGAATATCAAAAGTCTTAAAATTGGGATTTTTCTCAATTTAGTAGTAGTAAAGTTAGGACTCCTAAATGCCTCCTTGGCGAACACCTCTACCAAGGTCAAAGTAAGGAGAAATTTGGTCATTAGCATAAACTGCAGCTCGTGGACCTAACTTTAGGACTCCTAAACTGAGAAAAATCATAATTTTAATGCTTTCGGTATTCACAGAAGGCATTTAGGAGTCCTAAAGTTAGGAGTCCTAACTTCTGTGAATACCGAAATGAGTAAGTGCCTTCCGTGAATACCAAAATGAGTAAGTGCCTTCTGTGAATACCAAAATGGTAGGAAGTTTAGGATTTTGTCTTAAGTTAGTTCTGTGAATCGGGCCCTGTGTCTGTTATTCATTTTCCTTTCTGTTCTAGAAGATCAAACGTTTCCTATTTTCACACATCCCCTCTCTATTCGTCTCTCACACACTCCCTTTGAGGCCCCTAACTCACATTTTTAATTTGCACACCCGTCTATCTCCATCTGTTGACAGAAACTCTGCTCTCTCTCCCTCCTTCTAGCCTTCTCCACAGTATCTTGGTCCATCGAATCTCACCCCTTTACCTCTGTTGCACTTTGCTTTAGTTCATGCTTCTCTCTTTCTCACCTCTTTCTCACATGTTCTCTCACTCAATCAAACACATACAAACGACAAGGAAGAGAAAATCCTACGCAGGATTGCAGACATAAATCAACACATTGAAGATTGCAAAATTAAACATGAAAGTTTACTTGCGAAATAGAATAATAATAAACATTTGATCCATATCCACAATGATGTACTTTGTGAAGATTATTTTTCAGTTATTGAAAAGTAGCTGTAAATATATTAGTTGAGCATTATGTGTAGAGCAACCTAATAAGTAACTTTGCTCAAGTCAGGCACAAACGCACCAACGTATTCGAAAAGGTATTTAATATCCATCCACAAGGCACCTTGAATGCACTGGCACCGGATGGGCAGCTTCTGATCCCAGCCTCAGAGTTGCACATGAACAAATTGTAGAACGTTGCAGGAGTGCACGTGCATGCACCTGCGCGCACGCACGCACTCAGGGGGGCATATTATCAAGGGGGTTTATCTCCGCTTTTTCTAGCTTTAAAAGCCAAGAAAGCGGAAATAAAATTATCTCCCTATTACCTAGCTGTCGCTAACACCAGTCTCAAATCCTCCCAGAATTTAATCAATCCAAGTTAAAAGAGAAATTTACAAAATTCTTCTCTGAGTTAGGTTTTGTTAGGCTAAATTACCGTTTTCAGGGGGATTACCCACAGCCCAAACTTTTTTGAGCCCACATTGCCCAATAGATTATATGTTTATACCGGCATGGCTCTTTGACCTCTGCACACATTTCAAGGTATTGAGAACAATGCAACTGATGGAAGGAGTGAAGAAGCTAACAAGGTAATTATGTGAGAAGGACACAAATCAGCCGGGGAGTCAGATTTGGTTTTAGCTATGAGGTCTGATGGGTTCAAATTTCTCAAGTGAAGGCTGAGTTTTACTGCAACAAAGGTTAGCTGCGTAGGTGAAGGATGAAAAGTTGCAGTAGATACTGCCTATTTTATTCACCAACTGGGAGGCTAGCGTGTCGCAGAGAGTCTAGGAGGTTACAGTGGCTACGGTCCATGCACAAGGGTGGTATGCTCCTTTACAACCTTATATTGTTCTTTGGCAGAACTTTCTGCTTGTGAAATTCTATTGATGGTGTATGCTCTACATTCCTTTTTAATCATAGTATGGCATGCACCTTGCGTTAGTTTATAGTGATGTTTATCAAGTGCATTTTTGGTAAGCCTCCATTTACGTTCCAGTCTCTTACCCTTAGTTTTAGCAGGTCGCAGGTCTGCCGTATACCGAGGGGCATTAGGCCGGGTTGCTTTACTGGTGTACGAAGGATAGGGTGCAACTATATCAAGTGCATCTGCAAGGGAATCTGAGAACACGACTCAAGATGAGTTGATGTTTGAAGTATAATGTTTTTCAGGGGCTTGAAAAAAGACTGAAAGTTTTCTGTAGTCACCTGCTTCAAATGTCTTGCTCTCCTACATCTCCCAGAAGTGGCTTTGGTGGGGATGGAGTTGACAGAAATTTTAAAAATGATCAGTCCTTGTAAATGTTCAGGCACATCCATTTGCATGAACTGAGAGTTGGCAAACAGAAGATCCAAAATGTGACCCACTACGTGGGTGGGACCTGTTTCTATCAAGTGTGGATAGAGCATTTGAAGATCAGACAGTAGGTTGGAGACCTCAGAATCCGATGCTATGACTGCGTGATAATTAAAATCACCTGCCTTGAGGTTTTGTCTGACATCTACGGATCCGACCAACAGAATTATCCCGATTTGGAAAACATATTAGTTAAATCTTTAACAGCATCACGCCCCGGTGTCACTCCAAAGTTAAGGAGGCTCCTGGGCCCGACCACAAAAAGAGCTGCAGGGAACTGGCATGTACCAAATCCATGCTAACATTTATGGAATTTGGAGCTTTTTACTATTTAATTTGAAATTATGCTCCTTTAACTTGACACAATGACTCCCATTGGTATGTTGTTCATATAAAGCCTTTTTATATTAATTCGTTGTTATTTATTTTATTATTTTGTTATATTGTAAACATTTTAGGTAATTGAAAGAATAAAATAATCCATTCGCATATTAGTAATGATGCCACAATTGCTTCCAATTCTGTCAGATCACTGGGTATGTGAAATACAGTACTGGGAAGGAAATCGTATATGGAACCGTGCAGCTTTGGCAGCACCACTAAATGACGGTGCCATGCGTGGTCTTCTCATCACTTCCTACCTCAATACACAACTGTGATGCCTTCTGCAGGATTTTCTTGGAAAGATGGCATTGTATAGTAAATTCAGATTTCCATGGGTGAGGATACCATTTTTGAGAATTCAGACAGCTTACTGGCTCCAACCTCAGGGATCATCCAACAATAGTGACTTTTTGCAGTAGACATGTGTGTCAGTGAGCTTGTAAATGTAGAGTTCTCTCTGAAGTTAAGCACATCAATTATGGTCACCTGTTACATCTTCCAAGGCTTAAAGTTCTCTCCCTTGAGCTTTGTGTTGCTGGAACAATTGTAGGTTTGCCAAATGTTTCCTGGTGACAGGAATGTGATTGCCAGTGCTGATGTACTGAGAGAATTCATTTTATGGTATCACTCAGTCACCGTTGGCATAATTCAGTGTGCATTAATGGGGAACGTTACTTGGCCCCTGGAGTGCAGTCCTTTTCTGCGCAGTGGTACAGGTGTCTCACATGACAACACTCTCACCACCTGCAGGTATGTGGTAATGTCCTTTAAATTGGCATCTGTAGGTTGTTGTGTGTTGTCTGGAGGCACATGTACAGTTGATGGATAGCAGGTGTTTCCAGTACAGATGCCACATTTCATCATAATAATTATTTGCTAATGCAAGTGGATCTCATGCTTTTCTTCAATAGGGTTATTGCTCATTTTGGTGGAAATATGCATTATAATCAGTAGCCAATTCATACTTGCACTGACTTGGCCTTAGAGATTCTAGTGAATTTTATTAGAGTTTATGTTGCCTACAGGGACACTAGTATGGTCATGGTGCATTTTGATAGGTGTTTTGGCCTAATGCTTCTTTTTTTCCTATACATGTTCTCTTTGCTGTTATCTAGGAAGATGGCTGGGGTCTGGTGGCAGGGATGCTCACAACAGATTGGCTTGTATGTGATGGTTATTATTTGTATATTTGGCATAAAGATCAACAGAACTGATAGTAGAGATATAGCTCCTGCTTCTGCCTCACTGTATGGCAAGGGTTTTGTGCGCGTTTTCAGTTCTTCTCCAGCAACTTTTTTCAGGAGTATCACATGATGTCTTGGTTTGTAAGTTGTAAAACATGTGACCTTTAGTATCTCGAGTTCCATAGTGGATGTACTCTGTTGGTAGCCTGCTTTGCGTTGTTTTCATATTTCTTATATACTTTGAGTGGGAAACAATGTACATGTAGACCTTGATTCATGCATTGAGGCTCTTCGTTGAAAGTGGAATGTGGGTTATTTGTTTCACTGATGTCATCCTGTTTGAGTATGTGAGCAAACAAGGACAGACCATCATATACAGTATGGAACGTGGGTCCACTAACTAAAACAGATGCAATGGGTCCGTCGTATGGGTCCTACTGGGATGTCGTAGTGTGTCATTTAAGCAATCACTGGACTGCAGATCAGAGTTTTAAATCAATGTATTTTTCAGACATCATAATACAATACATATATTGCAGTGTGTTGCAAACATTATAAAATGCAGAAAGTGTAGCACATATTTACATATTTACATATAGCACGTTGGGATTTCGTATAGTCATATAACATATTCCTTAATGTCCTCTTTTTCAAATCTCAGTTAGACACTAGTAAAAATAGACACCCAAATATAATGGACTATTGGTCCTCTTTAGGAAAACACCATTTGTAAGTTATTGTGAGAAATTGGGTTGTTGGTTGACTGGGTTGTGAGCCCTGGTCAAGCACTAAATCAACCTGTGCTTAGCCCTGGGTAGTTTGGCACAAAAAGCAGTGAGGCTTAAGTTGGAGGCAACATGTAAAGTATTTATGCAGCACACAAACAGAAATAAAGTGAAAAGACTGCATGACCAAAATCCCACACACTTTATTTTAATATAGTATATTTTAATATATTATTTGATACCAAAACACAAAAAACTCAAATCAGTAGATAATAATTTAGGACTTTTTGGTGTTTTTAGTAAAAACTAGCACTGAAAAGATCAAAGCGCCTACCGCACACACCTAGCCGCTCGAGGAGAGGGTCGAAGCCACAGTAAAGATTTCTATGTTCAGACTTAGGGCCAAATTTATCAACATTTTATACAACACAATGCAAAAAGCCACCTTGCTGTGATGTGGTGTGTGAAAGGGAGAGGGTAGGGGTAGCGATCTCGTGGTCAAGGAGGCGCATGCCATACCATTCTAGGATACCCCATTGTTTGTGTGTCCAACATACTGTGCGTTACAACGGCCGGAAGCACTACAACTACCAGCATGCTAAGGAGCAGGTACATGGAGCCATAGGGCGGATTTTACAAAAGCACCTCCCTCTCAAGGGGAAGGTGCTTGTCAAACAACCTGGATCATGTGGAGATGGCGGATGGTGATCCCCGCCGGATTTCAGCTTGAAGATAGAAGCCTGCCGTGTTTGGACAGCTTCTTGGACTTTTTTTCCAGGATTTCGGGTGCAGTTCGCGAATTGCGCTAAGTACTGGAAAGAAAGGAGTGCGGGCTCGCCTCCTTCGTGTTTAATTCTGTTCCTTTGCTCACTCTGTCAGGGTATAGCCGCGGTGTCTTTTAAACGTGCTGTTTGCATTTACCTGGCATTGGCGGGTAAAGAAAGGTCATTATTAGGGAACGCGTCTGCTGGTTAAAGACGCGCTCTCTGAAATACCTTTGTTCCTCATTGACTCTGTACTGTTTGTCTCGTGAAAAGGGAAATCCTACCTGGATGGCTGCTGTTTTGTTTGTACTTCACAGAGGAGCATTACTAACAGACAGTTCTTGAACTT
This sequence comes from Lissotriton vulgaris, assembly GCF_964263255.1. Taxonomy (NCBI): domain Eukaryota; kingdom Metazoa; phylum Chordata; class Amphibia; order Caudata; family Salamandridae; genus Lissotriton; species Lissotriton vulgaris. Next base: position 40,433 of record NW_028254851.1, on the reverse strand, counting down.
GTGTTGTGCATTTAACAAAAAGACCTATTACCTTGATGAATTTTGTTTCTAATGCGCTCTTGTTGTTCTGTTCTCTGGCGGCATATGTAGACTGTCCTTTTGGGAGGAATTACAATTCAGCATTTCCCCTACAGGCTGAAAGATGCTTCCCCTGTTTGTTTGATATGCAGTTATGCCAAGAGCCGGAATTACATGGTTTGGCTGTATGACATTCTGGTGAGTAAAGGGAGAAGGCTTCTGGACTTTAATATTTCTCACCAGAGGATTGGTGTTAATCCTTCTGTTTTGTCGTTCCCCTTTGCAGTGTGGACATTCCTCCTGGTATCACGCAGTCCTTTTATCCGACCCTTGAGGGACCCACAGAAGACCACCACAGTCTGTTTATTATGTTATCCACTTCCCTTTTCCCCCCCTTGGCACGAAGTCACGCAGAGGGTTAATAATTCCTAAGTTGGGAACGTGTCTAGGCGGGACTGGGGGCTTATCGTCAGACATTGTTTCTGCCGGTCATCAGAACAAGGTTAGTGGCAACTATTTATTCTTGCGCTGCTGCCAATCTCGACAGTAGGAATGCATCATACTTAATGTAATATGGTTCTGTTTTAAAGTGGCAAATTGAAGCTGGAGGTAGCTGTGGGGAGAATCCACGTTCCTTCACGTCATCTTTGACAGACCCAACATACCTGATGTGAGATGAGGATACCTTTATGCAACATACCCCTTTACAATGCCGGGGAGTAAGGCCAATGCAAAATGGATTTTGTGCTGGGATATAAATCTTCCTGGTGTGGGATTAATGCTATTAGAGATTTCTGTGAAAACCCATTGATCTAGGAATTTTGAAGAGATGAAATTATTATATTGTTATGTTATGTTATTAATTATTTTTAGAGCGCACGTACACCCATAGGTTTCATGGCGCTAGTATCTGAGGACCTAAGATAGTCCCTAATCGTAGGCCTGTTTGAATAACCACGTTTTTAGGGATTTTCTGAAGACCAGAAGACTGTCACATTTCCTGAGTGAGGTAGGGAGGGAATTTCACAGAACGGCTGCTAAGTGAGAGAAGCAACTTCCTCCTTGCTTCTTCCTTTTAAAGGAGGGGATGGTCAACAAGTTCAGGTGTGCTGAACGTAGGTTGCGTTGTGGTTTGTGTGCAGTTAGAAACTGTCTGATACATTTTGGGCCTTTTCCGTGTAGAGTTTTGAAAATAGTGCACCCCGTTTTGAAGGTGATCCTTTGGGCTGCTGGTAACCAATGGAGTTTTTTCAAACTTGGTCGGGCTGACTGCCATTTGGGCTGTTTGCATAACAGCCTCGCCGCCTGATTTTGAACCATCTGCAACTGTTTCAGGGCGCCGACTGGGAGCCCGAGATAAATGGCATTAGAGAAATCAAGGCGAGAGACGACTAGGGCAATTATTACCTGCACTAGTGCTGAGTGGATGAGTAAGTGCGCAATTTTTCTGATTTTCCGTAATTGGTAAAATCTAGACGAAACAATGGCCACTTAGCCTTTCAATGAGAGGTGGGCATTTAGTATAACCCCCAGACTTTTAACTTTCCGTGAGGCAATAGGCGGGGAGCCCATATGTGAAGGCCAAATGTGTGGACCCCGGCTGAACTCGCTCTTCCCAGGCAGAACTAGTTCTGTTTTGCCTGTGTTGAGCTTGAGATGGTTTGAGTCCATCCATTTTTGTATGAGTGACATTGTTACCTGAAACTCGCTGACAGCGTCCGATGTGTTCAGGGGGAATGTTAGCTGTAAATCGTCAGCATAGTTAAAAATGGTGACTTTCTGAGTTTTTAATAAATATAATAAAGGTCTCAGGAAGAGGTTGAATAAGAGTGGTGAGAGTCACGAGCCCTGTGGCACTCCACAAGATGAGGATAGTTTTTGAGCTTTGAAGGTGCCGAGTCTCTCAGACTGCGTCCGGTCAGAGATAAAGGACACTATCCAACCAAGTGCTGAGCCCCTGAGGCCGGCCTACTCAACGCGGTTTAACAAGATGTTATAGTCGACCGTGTCGAATGCGGCCGACAAATCAAGTAGCACCAGCGCCTGGTGGATATCTTTGTCTGAGTTGGCTCTGATTGTATCCTGAACTGCAAGGATTACCGTTTCAGTGGTATGAGCTGGGCGGAACCCTGCTTGGTTAGGTTCCAGAAAGTCTGATTGCTTTATAAAGTTCGATAAACATCTGGACACATGGGCCTCAAGAAGTTTTGATAGAAACAGGAGGAGTGAAATAGGACTGTTGTTTGCCAAGTCCAAAGAATCGGCCCCCGGCTTCTTTAGGAGCGGGACGAGCGTGGCTGCTTTAAACTTACCAGGCACCTCACCCTGTGATAGGGATTCATTCAAAAGTGGAAGGATGCTGTTATGAAAAGCTGAGCATACCTCTTTCAGAATATGAGGGGGACAGCTATCGTCCGGAGATCCGGATTTGACCCTAACTAGGAGTTCCGATAGCGTATTTAGGTCAATAAGGGGTAAGGTGTCCAGTGTGTGAGGGTTGATGCAGATGTCGTCCAACGCTTCTCCGTTAAGTGAGTTAGAAATACTTCTTTTTATGGAAGTGATTTTATCTATAAGAAATGAATTGAGTGAATTACAGAGCTTCTGAGTAGGTACCTGGGGAGGGGTGGTTCTGTCACTGTTGCAGAGGTCGTTCACTATTTTGAAGATGGCCTTGGCTTGATTTTGGGAGTTTAGTATCTTCCCAGAAAAGTATTCCGTTTTATTTTTTAAGATAGTTTTTAGATACTCTCTGCGAGCCGTCATATATACTCCCTTATGTTGCTGACAATAATTTGCTCTCCACGCTCTCTCTTTCTGGCGTAGTTCCAATTTAAGATTTCTTAATCAGGACTGAACCATTTGTGGGCATCTATGTCGCGTGTGCTGGAGAACTTGACCACTGGGGCGTGAATGTCCACAGCCTCTGAGAATATTTATATCCCCGTCTGTCCCACTGGTTTTTAGACATAGATAAATGTGTTATGGTGGTGAAGTCAATGTAAATCCACCAAAATGTACATTGACTGCTGTCTTATCTAGTTCGATGACACTACAACGGATGGAGAAAGTAGACTAAACTCCATCAGTGAGGGGGTGTAAAATACTTTCAAACTTGTGTTGTAGACAGTATGGTATGTGGTATGAATACTGTGACAGAGATGCTAGTGGAAAGGAAGGGACAAGTGGGCTTCCTCAGCATCTAATAACACCATCCCTATGTTAAGTGCTGCCTTTTTAGTGATATTGAAAGCGATAATAGCTGTATTAAGGTGGGCCGTAGTGTCCCTACCAATGTTTGCTTTCAAATATTCAGTTAGTTTTCATTGTAGATCTCTTCTGACCACTTTCTTTTTTAATTTCTTTAAGGTACCCAGGTCAGAACATGAGGTCCACAGTAAGGGAGTACACTTTGATTCTAATAGGAATCTTTTTAAAATATATTCCTCAATGTAGAAAAGAGTCTCCTTTGCCATCTCCTTGTGTCTAGAAGGCCATATCTCTTGATTACTCTTTTCAAATTTCTCTACTAGTCCTTGCAAACCTAGTGGCTGCTCATGTAGTATATAAACCAAAAAAAAAGCAGACCCATATAGGAAGTGTCCTGATTCCACCAAGTATCAACCCACACTGCAGGAGTGAAGAGAAGTCCAGTCCCCTATCTCTGGCCTGGTGATTATCGCCGAATTAGGTATATACAGTGAAGAGCAACAAGAAAGAAAGGGAGAGGGTGGGAAAACAGAAGAGGACTCCACATCTAGACCAGCACTACTTATTCTTCTTGGGGTGCTGCTGGCTAAGCGAGGCTTCCTATCCCTGACTGAAACACAAAAAACAAAGAAAGTGAGAAAAACCCTCCCCAAGTAGAAAGCCCCTGAGCATGCATGAAACAGAGTAACAATGCGCTAAACAATGAGTCCTCTTACCAAGGATGGGAACTCCTGTAGAGTAGCAGTCTCCACCAAATGCAAGTATTTAAAAAACCATACAGCCGAAGGTAATTGCTGGTGTATGTGGACAATAAAGGGGAAAAAGAACTATAGAAGTATAAAAAAAACTCCGAAATAGTGGCTCAAAGACCAAATAATAACCCCACTAACTAACTAAACAGAATGCCTTAAGATAAACACCCCAGCGTCAAGAAGGTTTCAAGCAACGATGGGGACAGCATGCAAAAGTTCCATGAAGTGCAATGTCCCAAAGTAATCAGGAACGCAGCCGCGTACCTGAATGTCCCAAAATGAAGTCACCGAAGGCTGCAGCCTCCATGAACAGAGGAGGAATACTGGGGAAAAGCAACAGGACAACAGACTTCCTTGAGGATCACGATGTGCCCGCAAGCCTGCAGGTGAACTGGCAGAAGTCCAAGGAGCAGTATGAACACGAGGAACATCCAGGCGATGATCCCACAGGAAGGAAGGAGCCGGAACCTAAGGCTAAGCACTTCCAGGTAGCCAGGACCAGGAAGTGAAACCAAGCGTCTTCACAAGGTAAGACGGCCGGTTTTATACTAAAAAAAAATGTGTGAAATCCAAGGCGTGCACGCAATGATCTATCATGCATGTCCTGGAGCACAAAATAAGGAAACGAAAGCGCTCAATTCCTAACACGAAGTACGGAAGCTGGGTTAACTAACTAAATCAGATACCAAGGTCCTGTGGGTCAAATTCATCCACTGATGTAACCAACCCATGTCCAGCAGTTAGACTGGGGTGTAGTAGTGTGGCATTTAATGATTTATTGGGGTACTGATCAAAGATTAAATGCAATGTATTATTCAGACATCTCTATATAGTATATATATATATATATATATATATATATATATATATATATATATATATATCACATTCTAGTACAGATGATGCAAAGTGCAGACATTTGTTTAGTGTGTGATACATATTTATTTATTTACACAAATACAAAATCAACTTGGGATGTAATATAGTCATACAACCTATTCTTTAATGTCTACTTTTTCAAATCTTTACTTGGACAGAAGTGAAAATAGTCATCCCTCAGGGTAAGTCAACTTTTCTACCCTATTGTATTGGTTCTGTGGGTCTCTTCAGGACAACACTGCTTGTCAATAACCTGTACATTAAGAAACAGGGCCCTTAGTGTATATATCATATGCCTAGAAATTATTACTGGTGATAGATGTCAATGCTGGCACATACCTCAGACAAAGAATATGGGTATTGTTCTTTACATAGTGCGGTTGCTCATTAAGCTATTTTCATTGTGCACTGATTGGGAGAAACGTGTGATTTTTCTACTCCAGTTGACCTTTGTGTTATAATATTGTTATCACCATAGAGTAGCAAGAGTGGTGTAAAATGCTCTTTTTGTATTAGGTATCCTTATTTTGACATTGTGGGTTACTGGCCTCTGAAGCAATGGGGCACAATGTGGGCCCACGTTTTATTTCCAGTTATGAGGGAATGGTAAAAGCCAACAAACCCAAGAGTTTGGTGGCTGTATTGACTCACAGGGCACTGACACTCCAAGCTGTTACATTCCATTAGAGAGAATAATTGTGCCCACAATCGTCATTAACTGGTTAGGAGCTATATCTGACAATTTCTCCAAAGGCGTTTGTACAGATTATTTGCAGATTCGCACCATGAATAGTGCATGATGTTGTTGCCTGGCTCAGTTGAGAAGTAACGATCTTCATTCGAGGTACGTGGTAGACGTAAACATTACTACCAGTGAATCATTTCTTAAGATATCAGACTAGAAGTCATTTCTTGATAGTGGTCTTCCTCCAAACTTTTTAGCTCTCCTCCTCCATTTTGCTGAACTTATTTTCATTGACCTTAGGACTCTTTACCACCTCTAACCAGTGCTAAAGTGCTTATGTTTACTTCCCTCAAACACGATTAAACTATCTTATAAACAAAAAGCATATTTAATTTCCTTGCAAGTCCCTTGCAGTGGTAATCCACCAGGGCCTGTAAATTAGATGTTACCAGTGGATCTACAGCACCTATTTTGCCACTCACTTAAGTAGCATCTTAAAGCATGCCCCAAGCCTGCCACTGCAGCCTGAAGGCAGTTTTGAATTGCCCCGTTAACTTGACATTTAAACCTTTAAGCACTAAGGATTTACCAATACTTGCAGACCTGGGAATGCATCAGAATGCTACGCCTCCCTTTATTTTTCCTTCATGTTTCCTTTTTCTTTGAGTGCTGCATTTTGCAGCACAGTTAGAAAGAGGGAAATTAAATACAAGACGTCCCAGTAGCCTGTCTTAATAGGGTACAAAAGGAATGAATACTGTATGGAAAAACCCAAATTACACTCTATATCATTTTACATCTATCATAATTTTTTGTTGCACATCTTACTTTTTTACCACTTCTGATACATTTCATTGCTTGTGTATTATCATTGTCACATAGAGTACAAAATTGCATTGATTAAAGCCCACAATTTATCAAACAAATTCCCATATATTGTTGAAAAAAACATGTGTGCAGTTCCTAGTTGAACTTCCCCTGAATGATAATTAAATTTTTTTGGATGGGATACCCCTAGGAGGAGCCTTTATCATATTGATCTGAAACAGGAGCAGAAAAGACTATATTGGTTTGACCATATTCGATGCCCTGAGGAAGCCCTATTTGGGCGAAACGCGTTGGCTGCATGATGAATGATGAATCTGACCATCTTGCGTCAAGAACATTTCCAGGATGTATTAAAGAGATCGTCTGCTTGACATCATTGAAGGACATTTTTATTTCTTTAGTGTACCACAGCATTTTGAAAGACATCTGCTTCATTGCCTCTCTATTTTGCTTGTATTTAGATTTAATGTTTTATGGTCCTGTGGCAGTGGGCTAAAGAGATTGGCAATTAAAAGTTGAGTGAACTAATAGGATCTACGTGTATAGTAAGGTGGTGCAACTTCTTTCTCCCTTACTGCCAATCTGTTTATTTTTTAAAAGATCCAAATACAGCTGGATTTATTGGTATGGGAAGGGGCAATTCACTGTCTTAGCTTAAAACTGCAACAACTTCGTATGCTGTACTACACTCCAGAAAACATTGCGAAAAGGGCATCAACAAAACAAGGAGATAGAAGTCTTTGCCTGAAATGTGGAATGGTTTCAGCTAATATTGTACAAAATATTTTGTACCTGTCCTAAATTCACCAAATCCCCCTATTGCATTAGAATGATGGGCAATTATGAAGGATCCCTAAGAGAGGGGTTGAGGCTTAGCTAAAATTATAGGTGTGCGTTCACTTCAGAAACTAGATCGTATATGGAATAGTTTTTTTTATTCTTATGTTAAATTACGTCAATGTTACCTGGAGAGGTGCTGGCAGGGTCAAAGAGGCTGCTGAGGGACTCGCTTTTCCATAATCCTATTCTGCCACTGCTGTTTCCCGTGAAGCACACTTAAAAGTGTGTTACTTCTCCAACAGTGCTAGACATCTTTGTTGCTGGAGAGGTGCTGGCAAGGTCCAGACAGGCTGCTCAGGGACTGGCTGTCCCAGAATCCATTTCTGCAACCGCTGTATCCTGCACCGCCCACTTAAAAGTGTGTTACTTTTTCCGTAGCGCAGGACGCATTTGGGCTAAGCCATGTTCAACGGTGGCCCCATCCTTGCCCGTCAGAGGCTGGGCTGAGCCATCCCCCTTGGTCTTCGGCCTTGATGAATTTTTGTTGGCTTTTAGGAGTTGATGCAGGACCATGAGGAAGGACAGTTGGATTTTTGGGACCCTCAGTGGAGACAAGTAGGGACCCTATGTCCTTTTACTCAGGCCAACCCAGATGGCATTCCATTGTTGTTTTTTGCACTGTTTGCACTTGTACAGGCACCTTTTCTTTTGTCTACTGGGCGCCTTCAAACTAATAGAATTTCTTCATTGCCCTGCTGTTGTCCATGATATTGCTTCCTCGCACCACCTGTAATCTAGCTTTTGAGCGATCCTTTTAATGCAAGCCACAAACCAGCCTAACTGACCCTACAGGGTTCACAAGCAGAGGTAGTATACAGCCTGAATCCTTTGAGGCTGGTTGGGAACGTCATTATGGGGAGGCGTAAGCAAGCAGGAGGTTTGTCAAAAACACCTACGAACACAGTGACAACCATGGACGCATTTTTACAAAGAGCTGTCAGCATCTCAACGCCTCTCTTGCTCCCCAGTGAACCAGTTACTTAACTGCCCCTTGTTTGCCTACCCCCCACAACCTCAGTCCATCCTAGTTCCATCATGGTTTGTGACTCACCACCTACTGATAAGGTTGAGGGTAGCAGAATCGGGTCACATCTGGACCAAGGTACCTCTCAGTCATTTGACTGGGGTCAGCCTCAACAGTACCCACACAGTACTCAAACAGGGAAAGGAGCCAGAACCAAAAGATAATCCCCCCCCATTGGGAGTAGCCCCAAATGACGTAGGAGCAATGGGGTGAATCCCTGATCCCTTGACACTCCGGTTATATCTAAATCGGACCTGACTGCCATGCTGGAGCCCCTCATGGCCTCTATCACAGCTGTTCTGGACCTTAAATCAGATCCTATAGTTGTACGCCTATCTGCACTAGAAAGGTGCCTTTCCTCCATGAATTTGTCTTTTCAAGGCAACTTTGGGGCAGTGGATGCAAAGCCCCTAGCTCCAACCACTCCATGGATCACAGCGACATTCAGTGCACTGGGCTATGACATTAGAAACCCACCAGCCCAGCCCCAACTCCCCCTGGAGTCATCATTGGACGGCGCCTCCATCCACCCATGTTTATACTTACCTCCTATTTACCTACCAACCTCTTCCATAAGATCAAAAGAGGTGGTCCCTTCTTACCCCAAGGGTAATCCTGGAGGAGGTGTGATGCCCAGAGGAGAGGCTAATAAACTTGTCCAGGAGGCAGATAACATCATCACTTGATGCAGGAGTACTCTCCACCTACCGCTAGAATCTAACCTCTTCGTAGTAGTTCTGGCAAACGTCCCCCCTCCCAGTAGGTGCAAAGGAAGAATATGACCAACTAAAGAACATGGTGATGCATTGGTTGAAATCCAATGCTGTTCCAGGACCGAGAGTGGAAAAGCAAATTATAATGTTGAGGAGACTAAGCTGGGTGGGAAGGGTTAGGAAGGTGTGGAGGGGTGATTGCATTGTCATTAGTTTCAACCATCGCCATATTGCGTACAGAATACTCGCATCAATCTAGCAGCCTACCAGCAATGGACCAAAATCGATCATCAAGGCCCTCCTATTGGGTTACTTTTACAGGCCCTCGATCTACCCGCTCCTTCCCGTAGCTAGGAGCTTGTGTGGCCCAAAGGCCTGTGACTAGGGGTCACGGCAGGTGTTTGCCCCTGGTATTTATATATACAATATGTATGCACCATTGGGATTGTTTGAAAGTTGTCATTAACTGCTTGCCAGAGCCTCTTCTGAACCTAAGACTTTTTCTATCCAGCAGACAACTGGGCCTTTGGGGCAGGCCAACCAGGTTTCTTCCAAATCCAAATTCATCTCTTGTAATATCACAGAGCTGGCAAGCAAATTTCATGATCTAAGTTGGATACTTTTTTATAAAACGGTACAATGTAATATGCCTGCAGGAAACATAGGCCATTGTCAACAACTTCTTCTTGGAGGTTGTAAAACTTTCTTTGTGCCAGCTACTCCCTCAAGTGAGGGCAGAGCAAAGGCGGGTCTGGTCAGTTTTGTCTCCCTGGTTAGAAAACCAGTAGTAGTAGCATTGTAACAGTGCCCACGGATTTCTCCACCATGCAGGCTTAGATGTTTTCAAGGGGGCCAAATAAGTTGTTGGTTATGAACGTTTATAACGCTGTCTCCCCTCTTATTGAAGGCTGTAACATCCCTTGGTTGGGCTCCTTCTCGTGAAACTCATTTTTTAAAAAGCAGAGCCACACTAATCTTATCATTGCAGGAGATTTTAATATTCACTTATGTGGGGACTTGAGGTGAGAAGGGATTAACCACATGGGATGTGCATGGCTGTCAGGGTTGGATATGGAGCACCAGTTACTGGCCAATTTACTTAATGCCATTGTAAATGAGTTTGATTTAACTCCATCCATGAATAAGTTGCCCCCCGAGACTAATGATATCAACCCTACTTTTACCGCAGAGGTTGTGAGTCATTTATAGATTTTTATTTTTGTCTCTACTCCCACTTTTGCACATATTTTGGACTTTTCTATTCAGGAAATTGAGCACAGCGATCCTAGCCCAGTGTGTATGTCTACTTGTTGGCCCCGGGCTGCCCAAAGCAACAGAGTAGAACCCAGGGAGTTGCTGTCAACAAAGGAAAGCAGAAGGAGATTAAAGTGGATACAGATTTGTCAAGATAAGTTTTATGACTCCTTGCTCTCTCAGTGATCATAATTTGTAACCTGCCTAGATTGTAAGGCAAAGCCATCAGACATCTTAGGGGCTTTCATTGCGATCTCAATTGTAATTACTAGCTTACTAATCGCCCAGGAGCTTAAGCACCCTTCTGGTGCCCCAATATGGTTTTATTCAGAATGTACATGAGCCTCTAGGAATTTGAGAGTAGCCCTTGGCGAGAAACCAAGACACCCCTCCACAGCTAAGGTCTGTCATTGACTTTATAAAGCCGCTCTGGCTAGCTGTAAATCTGCCTTGAAAGACAAAGCCTGGGCAAACCTAATAGAAGCCAGTACCCTGGTGAACAGTTCTAAGTTTTGGAGTATCGTCAATAATCCCTTCCTGGCAGGTGATGACCCCAATCTCTGGGACTCACACATTACAGAACAAGAATGGGTAAAGAACTGAGTACCGGCCCTCACCACGGTTATTAATGTCATAGCTGAGTCTGGCTGTCCGGCCTCTTGGGCACTATCTACAATTGTAACGGTCTTCAAAAAGGGAGACTGGGATAGTACTCTTTCTTGTAGGCCTATCTCTCTTCTGGATTCAGTGGTAAAGGTGATAGGCTGCATTGTTCTTAATAGGCTCTCTACTTGGGCAGAGGACAATGACATTCTGTCTGACGCCCAATATGGTTTTTGTCCGGATCGATCCAGACTGGACCAAAGTGAACTGCTACATGCCCGGCACAGTATATTTAGCCATCATGGACCTGTCCTCAGCCTTTGACCTTGTTAATAGATCAAAGCTTTGGCAGATCATGTTGTCCTTAGGAGTTATCCCAGACATTGTAAAAAACATTTGAGGGACTTATCTAGAGATACCAAGGCGGTGGCACGATATACTAAGGACCTGAGAGTCACCCATCAGCTCTCTATTGAGAGAGGGGGTTGACAAGGTGTATTCTGGCCCCTTTTCTTTTTAATTTATATATCAACAACTTGTAGCAGACCTTTGTGAAGCTGCAAACTGACTGTCCACAGGTGGGTCGGCAGAGTCTTCCTGTACTACTGTATGCGGATGATGCTGTTCTCATGGCTAGGACAGCTAGGGGTTTGCAAACGTTATTGAATTTGTTTGCCCATTTTATGGAAGACCTGAACTTCCTGGTGAATAAGAACAAATCCTTCATAATGCAAGTAGGTTCACGCCCCAATAAACCCTATACTTTTCCTGTGGGATCAACACTAGTCCCTAGACTGATGTCTTCTCATATTTGGGAGTAGTGTTTGACACTGAGATGAGCTGGCATCTCTTCATCAGTAGACAAAAGGGGACTTTGTCAGGGCCAATTTTACATCTAGGTTGGGCAGTAGACCTATTGGGCCCTCTTAAAGATTTATAAGGCTAAGTGCATCACTAAGTTGGCTCATGTTAGTGAGATCTGTGGTTATATAGAGTATGAGGAACTCCAAGTTGTTGAAAATACTTTTTTTAAAAGTATTTTATGTTTACCAAAGTGCATCCCCCATATCGTAGTCCATGGCAAACTGGGGTCGCATTTTCACTACGACTTGCTGTCTTATCATTCCTATCATTGTGGATGAACTTGTGGCTAAGGGAGGGTATTGCCCTAAGTAAGGACATTTTAACTGATTGTCTCTTCCTGGCTTACTATTACTGGATTCCCTGGCTCAAGTATTTAAGTGACTGTCTTGCTGACCTGGGAAGGGTTGATTTATTTATCAATCCTAAGAGTATGTGCAGAAGAGACCAGGGCTGGGTGAAGGAGAATTTTTTTACAAACAGCAGCTGGACAGGGAAGAAGGGGAGCTGAAGAAGCCTAGAGTGCACAGGTATTTCCCATTGAAAACTGTGCCATCAACCGAGCCCTATCTCTTACAGCTTAAAAGTTCCCATGGTCATTTTCTACTGACTATGTTCCTTTTTGGACTTTTTCATTACCTCCTGGCCCACCCAGGCAGGGCACATAGGGGACAGAGCCTCCCTGCCTATGGTTCGACTGGAAGTCTCCACAGGAAATGATGCATTTTTGATGTTCTGCAGTTTCTACGAAGTACCTAGAAAATCTTATCTTATTCTCATTTTAAAGAAGGGCAATTTTAGACAGGTCAGACCAGCGTTTATCTTTTTTACAAATGCTTACCAGCAATATTGTGTTACACATCTTTAGCTTCTTCAGGTCCGCAGTCAAGCCTAGCTGTGAATAATTGACATGGCTGAATCTTAAAGAAAATTGTGTGACCATGATTAACATAGTTGTTCCTGTCCATGTTTCAGTCCGCTTTTATCTCTGTAACCTAGCAGACAAGTGTTATTGAATTGAACTGTTAAAGGTACACTATAAGGTTTTGAACTATATATGCTTTTGTATTATTTATAATCTTAATCATTGTATAAAGTTTTAAATGAAGCTCGATGGTTTTTAGAGAAACTTTGGTAGACTTTTAACTGTAGCTGTCAAATTATTAACTATTTTTATTTCGTACTGTTAACTACTTCATCTTCTTGCATTGTACTGTAAATTCTTTTATTTTCCTTGTACTTTTACGGTCTATCTTTATGGAAAGAATAAAGTTTTGCGATGATGATGATAATCTAAACTGCTTTATCTTCATTAATAATATTATTAATTTTACTTTCTGTTTTGGTCTTTATGGGGATGTTAATGTATATATGCAAATTGTTTCTTTTTACATTATTTCTGTACTTGTGATTTATCTTTGTTTGTACCCTTTGGCCAAATAAAAAAAATGTAAAAAGAAAGCAAACTTCATGCCTTGGGACTGCAGGTGAAAAACATTGTTTCCACACAAAACCAACATTTATGAACACATTTAGTTTCATTGCCAACAACTGCATGCAGCACTAAATGTCTCTGGGCATTAACACTGCCCAAGAGGAAATGAAGACTATTAAAAACTATATAAGGAACTAAAGGACAAGATCAGGGAAGGGAACATTATAAAAAATGCTAAGACTGGCTTAGTAAACCTGCAGAAATCAATTGAAGGGTTTCAATAAATTATTATAGGTAAAAAAATAGAGAACGTTTGCAAAGATGTAGTGAAATACAATAAAGAACTGGTATAACCTTACCTTTGTAAAGACGTTTACCATCCTGATAGCAAAGACAGTAAAGTGAAATGGACTCAACAAAATTGTATAACTGTGACATTTTGGGAATATTCTGGAAGTTCTGCTAATTCTGAAACAACTGAGCACAGTTTTGCCATAGCCCTACTCAACCTACCACAGCAAACATTTTAGGGGTACAACAGCCCACAACAGTGTAAAGGCAGGACCAAGAACAGAGGAAGGGGGAAAGAGACAGGATAGTGGTGGGACCAATACAGACCTGGAAGAGGCAAACAAGGAACCAAAAATATGGATGGTAAATAGTGAAGAATGAAACATAGTGACATCACCAATCAATAATATCTCAAAACACAGACTAACAGCAGAGTATACTGAGTAAATGGCTGGGTTATGCCATTTTTAACAAACGTGACTCACATACCATTTAAATATAACTTTTCTACTTTTTTAGGACAATTTACTTGCATATACTTTTAAGGATAAGTCTTCCATCCCTAAAGGGGATGGAACAGGTCTGCATCCTACCTCCACCTTTTACTCAGCATCACATCTCATACTCCCAGAGGTTTTGGCCTTTGAGAATCCAGCACTGAGACAGATTAGCGTACTTGAAAAATAAAATCGTACACTGCATACAGCATAAGCAAAGCAGAGCGAAAGTCCCTTGCAGGCATATGTGAGAATCAAGATATCTCATAAAACCTACGGAAAAAGGGGGTGCCAATGTGAGTTAATATACTGAGCAATATGATAATGAATTTAAAAGATAACTCAGCAATAATTTACACTGTGGGAAACTATCAGGTGACACATTGGAAAAGAAACAAAAAATACATAAGGAACATCACTAATATCGGGTTACGCATAGGCTCTTTCAATGAGAAAGAATAAGAATTTTGAACACAACACATCTGAGAGCACCAGTTTTCTACACAATGCTAAGGATACACAATGACTTTAACTGGTTCCTTCACATAGGACCTCACTGTTGGTACACAGTGATTTATTCACAATTTTACACTGTAAACCTATGGATAGGAATTCATTATTTCTGCACAGTAGTTTTCATCCAAGGGCTTTAAGTAGATTACTTTTGAGAACCTGAAGTTCTAAGTAGTAAGCTTCTAAAGAGGGTCTTCCCCGTAACAATTATTCGGTCTGCACTAAAGAGACTGTGCTATTGCCCCAGACAGACTTTACTGACACCTAAAGCAAAGGAACCTGAAATGGAACCCATGATCATGGTGTCCACATTAAAATCTGTTAATAATTAAATTCGAGAAGATTGTAAAAAGACAATGGTATTTACTGGAGTAGATCATTAATACCAGCCCCATATGTGTCTTTAGACTCAACAAGAACATTAGGATTTTCGTGGTCAGGGCCCGTAGGACACAACCAAGGATGGAGAGCATCACACAACATTAGGGTTTGACACCTATTGTATCCCATTTCAAATGTGGCAAATGCCAAGTGAGTTGGTTCCTATTTAACATAAAGGTCTCAGAAATAGGAAACAAAACCCATAGTCTCAAAGCACATTCTAAAAATAACACTAGGAATGGTTTATAGCTGATCATATGCCCTTGAAACAAATTGTATATAGGTAAATCACTCGAATGTCAAGCAGCGTATGAGTCAACATCGAAGCAGGATCCAATATTAAGTGGAGAGGCACCTCTGGTCAAGCATTACCTAGCCATTGGAAATAATGTAGATGAAGTGAAGTGGCAAGTGGTGAAGGTAATAACATTGGACTTACATGGAGACAACATCAACACATCATTGATAAGGAGTGAGTGTTGGTGGATAGACCTATTGAAAACAACTTAACTAGGACTTATGATGAGGTTTAACTAAGGACCATAGCCACAGTTGGTTTTGGACAAGGGGGAATCCACTTAATTAGATGATGTCATAAAATTGATGTCTGTATAATAAGTAGATGGATTCACATAATCATTTAATTATATGATGTGAAATGTGTGTACAGAGACTGAATGGATACACAAATAGGCTTTGATGATAACCGTATTGATCGTAAATTGTTCAAACAAGTAGCATGACCAGTTCGGTGAATGCTATGTCATGATTTGTTATTTACTTTTTAGATTAATAGATGCACTTAGGACTTCACATATATTGTTAGACTAGGTAGGTCCATACACCTGGGTTTGGACCTGTTTCGCCCCCATGGACAGGGGACTTGCTTTGAGCAATTCACACCAATGTGGCAATTCGAGTTAGGAGTCTAGTGTTCACTCAGCAGGAAGAGATACATGGTAGCAAGCATGTATGCGCAGGAGAACCTTCCCATGCAACCAGCAGAAGAATCCTTGGTTACATTGTAAGAAACAGGGTCAAGCGGCACAAATGTATGATATTTCGCTGGAGGTGAACATGCAGATAGGAGATGGTACTCTCATCGGTGCATGAGTCAGGAGCACTACAGGTCATACAACGAACTTCCCCATGGTTATTGTTCTTTACTTAGCGCAGTTGCTCATAAACATTTTTTATTCCACATTTTTTATTCCACACTGATTGGGAGAAACAGGGGTGATCTGTTGTAAGAATGTTAAGACCAAAGGTATGACTTAAGAAGTGTAGAATGTATGTGCACAGAATTGACAATAACTGTAACTAAGATTGTGTGAATTATTTGCAGATTTGCAGCAGGAATAGCGCATAATGTTGTTTAGAAGTGAAATTCTTCTTCTGTGGTTTGTGCTACATGTGGACCACTATTACCAGTAATAATTCCTGCATATATATGACTTCAAGGCTCTATTTACTAATGTATGGGTTACTTGACAGTGTTGTTCTAAGATACCTGAAGATCAATTCCTATAGGGTTAGAACATCAACTTATCCTCAAGAGTGTTTATTTTCACTTGTGTCTTACTGTGATTTGAAAAAGTGGACAATAAGGAATATATTTTATGACTATATAACTTCCTAAGTTTATCTTATATATATATTTAAATATACAAATGTATACCACACACAGGCTCTCTGTGCGCATGGCACTGTCTGCACTAGACTGTAATTTATTGTATTATCTGATCTGAATAATACCTTGCATTTCAACTTTGACCCAAAGCCAGTGATTCCACAAATGACAAACTACAAAATCCCTGTGTGATTATTGGACTTCGGTGGGTAGATCAGTGGATGAATTTGACCCATGGGACCATTTTATTTGTTTACGCCATATGTTTGAATGAATTGTTGTGTAGGTGAAAATGTCAATAGTCATCTTGCTAGCAGGTGCTGTACAGGGCTAATGTGTCAGTTCTATGTGAACAGTATCAGACATGCTTTGGAGAAATTTCATTAGGTACACAGTGTTGGAGAGACTGGACCAGAATTTACCAATACTAAGGCAATTATTGCCCCAGTCCCATGTGTTGTATCCTGAGATAATGATGCATTGAAGGGAATTTTGTGGCATAATACATTTATGGTGGGGTTCATGTGTTTGCGGTAAGCCTTTATTGAATAATGTTGAGGAATTTGAGATATATAGACAGTGATTTATGTAATATTTTCACAAGTCTGAAATCTTACAACAAGGTCAGGAAAGATTTCTGCCTACCCACTGGAATTATGTATGAATGGAAGAAAGGCATGAACTGTAAATTATTTCTTTTAATATTAAAAAAACAAATTCTTTAAGATTTAAGGCAAAGTCAGTCTTAATTAAAACAGTCTGAGGGTTTGCATTGTGGCTCGAGTAGAGGATAGACTCAGGTAAATGACGTCTACCCACTATTTTCAGAGGGTCGTGGCTTTCAGCAGAGTGCCACCTTCCTTTTCTACTTCTCCTGGAATTCACAGAAGCATGCTGAATTTGTCCTGGTGTAATTTTCTGACATCAAGACAATTTTAGCAGTACCTGCACATTGTCTGCTTTTGTTCTGAGCAGCAACATGCAGGCGGGGAGGGAGCTTACAAGATTCAATCTT
The DNA here is from genome assembly GCF_964263255.1 of Lissotriton vulgaris. NCBI lineage: Eukaryota > Metazoa > Chordata > Amphibia > Caudata > Salamandridae > Lissotriton > Lissotriton vulgaris. The sequence goes on along the minus strand of NW_028254851.1, from coordinate 23,004 downwards.
CACCTATAACAAAAGCTAAAGTTAATGGACTATTAGACCCACTTTTTGTTGGTGTATCCTGGCTTGGAGCTATTGGAAGACTCAAATCTAAATATAATGGAGAGGACAAAGGCTCACATCTTATCACTTCACAGATACTTTAGAGAGAAACGCTTTTGTCTTTATTCAGTCCAAGTATATAAGATATATGCATACACTGTAAGAATGTCAGATGTTTTCGTCGCCCCAGTATTTACACAAATACAAATTTAAATATGACTATTTTGATTTATTTCTTTTAGAGAGTGTTAGCACTACTCATCCCAATACAGGTTGTTAGAGTTCCTTACATCACATCTATATATTATACATTGACAATAAATCAATGTGTGTACATCAATCTAAAGGATGTGTTACATAAGACAGTGAGGGCACAAGGTGTAGGAGCCACATTTCCTTCACGCCTAACTGTGCTATATTAGAAGGATTACAAGTTATGAACTACAAGTAACAAGAAAAGGATCTCTTTCTTAAAAGCAGTAACTCAATTACCCATTTATATAAAATAAAAATCTGTCATCTGTGTGCTACATAATGTGCTTTGCAGGACACATATTAACCCTCTATACTACTTACATTCAAATTTAAGACTAGGCAAATCTCAGATCTCTCCAGCAAATATGTAATCCTCGAAAGTTATTTTAACATTATCATTCCCTGAGATTTAGCTGGCATACAAAGGTCTCTGCAGCAGGTACCTTAACCCCATAAGATATTTTAAAATACAGACATTGCAACCAATGAAGCGGAACAGATTTACTGCCAGATTTCTCCTTGTTGCCAATTTCTTTGTGGTAGGATTTGAAAAAAGTAAATATATAAGTGGAGGCCCAGATTTTGTGTCGGGAATAGGTCAATATTTTGGCACTACCCCAATGCAATTTATAAATTGTTAAATATTGTAATGTGCTGAAATGTACTCATGATAGACCTGCTAAACATATGTGACATCTTAGGATCTGACTTCACTTGGAAGCAGATATGGGTTATGTTGCCACTTCCTTTGATGTCGCCTGTGATGCCACCTCCTGTGATGCCACGTGTGGTGATGCCCACTTGGTGATGTCACATCCATTTCGCCTGACTTGGTTAGTCCCCCACTTCTTTTTTTAAGTTTTGAGCCCTGGATTCATACAATGGCATGGTATGTTCTGTGAAAGATGACAGGAGCTGTGGTTTAATATATTGAAATGCTATGCAAAAGTCAAGCTGAACTTTCTTTTATGTGCTTCAAGCACATTTATTCATGAATGTGTTAATGTATGCAAATATCACTGTGCGCTTCTGTGTTTTCATACATTAGCACATTTGAAATGTTATTTATTTTGTGAAACATCATATTCCATTTGTGTAATCATATTAGGTGGGGCTGGGAGCACTGCCAGGTCGTTTTCTTAGTTGCAAACTGTATATCTTTTCAAATAAGAATATGGATTCTGCAAACAACTAAACTCCTGGATACGTCTTGGAATGAGTGCCACCTTTCAAGAACCATATTACATTGTTAGGAAGGCAGTGATATTGGAGGTAAAACGTGATATTTATACTGGTTCAGTCTCTTTTGAGACAGGTGAATTTTTTCTATGTGTATGTAAAAAGAGGGTAAAACATGCATGTTTATTTATTAATGCAAATATAGTGTGCCCGGATCTACTTGCCTCTTTATAATTACATTACTCTCGGTTTCGAAGTTTTGCTGCTGATGCTGTGTTTTCAGAGCAGCGTGGCATCTCCCGGAGGTTTACAAAAACTCGTACTACACTTCATTGTACAGAGTGTACTGATCAATGTATATTCATGTTTAATTATGTCTCAAGACTTGTTAATGCCAGATGCCTTTAATTAGGGCAGGTTCGAAGACAAATGAATACAACATATCCTACTTTTATATGCACCATTAGGATATGGTGATGCAGAACCCTCATGAAAAATAGAGCCGTTCACAATACATACAGCAGCTCGAAGAAAATGGATAAAGCGCATAGAATATGTGATTTCTGTTTCAGCACGCACCGCCTTGGTTCTCAACAGAGCCAACGTATTGGTAAACATCCTATACGTCCAAGGGAAGAATGCATCTGCTTAAATACTCTCACCTTGTTCCTAAACGAAACAAGCCATGTCTACTCACTATAAATAAGTGTTACAATATTTTGAATGGGAAAGTTGAGTCGCCTATCCTTAAAATTAATGAAGCGTGTCTATTACGGCACAAAGTGAATATGCTTTTTTTTATATAAAGGTAGGGAAAGATTGTTACAAACTGTTTTCTCAAACTATCCATTTAATTTCAAATACGATATTCAATCCTCCTGAGACTAAAATATGCCACAAAATGTAGGTATGTGCAATTAAATAGCGGGACTGAACTAGTTATAAGGTGTCCATCCAACTCATACCTGCGAAAGTTATTGCAGCCAATTTTCTCCCAACCCTCACGTACGGCCCGGAACTATTTAGTGGACAAGACGCAAACTTACTGAATCTTCAACAATCAGAGTTATTCAAATACATCTTTCAGATCCTGAAGTTTGTTTCAGAAGCTCAAGTACGTCTGGAATTTGGGTTATCAAACAAGCACCCAGTAAGACAAGCAGCAATATTAAAAATGCGTTGGAAACTAAGGGCAGCACAAGAGGATTAGTTGATGGAGCATTGTTGGTTTGAAATAAAGAATCAAACAAAAGGAAAAAACATCTGGAACACAGTCCTAGAAGAAGCATTGACAAACCTCAAAATGCAAGAAGCATGGAACACTAAGTACACCTTTGCAGCTTTTTAAAAAATAGGCAATAATGAGGCAATACAAAAACCTGGCTTACAGATAAAGCCGCATTAGCAGAGAAAAATCACGGCTGGATGGTATTAGCTATATACGAGAGACGCTCCCCACAACCATATTTAGTCAACCACATCTCAACCGTGACCCAACAACTGCTTCTTCGAACCTGGATGGGGCCTTTTATCTCAAAAGATCAGGTTCCAGCTTGGAAACAAAATTGGCCAACATCACTCTGAAGACTCTGCTGCCAAGCAGAAGAGACTCTGACTCATTTACCCTGTATTTGCCCATCATTGAACAACCTGAGACGTTTTTATCTATTACATGCATTTCGTACATTTCAAAATTGAAAATGTCACCGAGCAGTCATGTTAGCATTGAACAGCCAACTGTTACAGGTAGCATGTAGGGCTACAAGATTTTTACAGAAAGCTAGCTTCTTAATACAGAAAACCGAATAATAGTGTATGAGATTAAGGGCTAGATGTAGGTAATGCCCATTTACAGACTCTTAAATACCGAATTTTACCGAATCAGTATTTAAGAGTCTGTAAATGGGAAGGGGGCAGATTTAGGTAATTCCGAATTTAGGAATACCGAATCTGTAAGATTCGGTATTTACCGATTCGGTAAATACCGAATCAGTATTGCCCATTGATTCCTATGGGCCTTGAAGCCCATAGGAATCAATGGGAAATACCGATTCGGTATTTACAGAATCAGTAAATACCGAATCCTGCAAGGGTGCAGGGGTTGTCACTTTGACACCCTCTAGCACCCTAAGTACAGGCTTGTGTGACATGTGGCACACATACATGCCCTAAGGGCATGTCTGTGTGTCACATGGCACAGGTGTGCATGCACAGATGTGCATGCACACCTCAATTTGGTATTTTACCACACAATAGGAATGTGTGGTAAAATACTGACTCTTTAGGGCCTGTGGCACTCTTAGGAGTGTCAGCTACATATGGATTTACCGATTCGGTAAATAAACTGATTCGGTATTTTACCGAATCGGTATATTTACTGAATCAGTAAAATTACCGAATCAGTAAAATTACCGATTCGGTAGGCCCCCTACATCTGAAAAGCCTAATACCGGTCAGAAACTGCCGAAATCAGCCGTTTCCGACCGGTATTAGGGCTCCTACATCTGGTCGATTATGTTTAAAACCAAAGGACCGAGGTGCAAATAACAGTTTAGAACCCAAGATAACTTCAATTCTTCCAAATATGACAGTATCGATGGCATGTGTATTTTTTTTCCACCTTTTAAGTGCCAATTGGAAGATTTTAGCACCAAAAAAAGTGTAACGGTTTTGATTAACTATATGCAATAAAATGTACTTACTAGTTATAAGGCAGGATATAAACAACATATAAACAACATTATTCACTGATACAAAGAAGGAAATGGCATTGGTGCAGTATTCACAGTGTAAAGACAAATGCGACCCGCACCCTTAATAACAAACAAAGACTAGAGCAGTGGAGTGCATTCTAAACTATCAAAAGAAAAGAAAGTCAACTGCCAACAAAAAAGATCAACTTAGGGCCTGATTCTGATGTGGTTAGGAACGCATCCTACGAGCATTTGCTCTGTCCAAATCTGATCAGGAACATTTTTTTCCGACCGAGTATGATGCGAGTTAGGCGTTAGGAATATCCCAATCCAAAGCCGACTGCATTTCGATTGACCGAGCCATACGGAGCAAAATCATACGTCTCGTCTGGACGCTTTTCCGAATGACCTGGAACAATGCTGGATTCGGACAGCCTCTCTGAATTGTGGTGTCTAACTCGAATCGGCAGTCTGAATCAGATTTTGGTGACTGTAGTAGACCCCCCTGCACCCAGAGCCTTCCCAATCGGGCCCATAGGGTAACATGGGTCTTCCCTTACCAGCCATGCACAGTGTGAAAGTCACCAGGGGGTGCCTGCCCCAGGGTACCCGATTTTCCCCAGCCACCCCTTTCTTCAATGGAAGCCTATGCCTACGGCTGGAAAAAAGGCTCCTATTGAAATCAATAGGAGTCCAACCAAATCGTATCTGGAAGCACCTATATGCATTGTACTCAATCGGTTGGACTCTCCCGATTCGATTCGGTTGTAAACAATTCCCAAACCCATTCGGTCGGGAAGCTTTCCAAACCACATCAGAATCCGACCCTTAGATATGAACCATCACTATTAGGAGTGTAGGAAAGAAACCGATAGTGGGGAGCTATAATATTTTTTTTTAAAGTTCTGGAAATTGCTTAACATCACCCTCAATCAGTCAGAACCTCATTCTGAGTGCCGAGATAATCCAGTTGGGGCTAAGAACTTCTGTTACTGCCCCTTCTGGACTATGAGACAGAGGGGCCTATTCATGAGAGTCCTGTGTTGCTTTTGCACCATGTATAGTGGCACAAGTGTCACGGATGGTTCTGAATCAGATTTATGAAGCCACGCAAAGCCACCATGTGAGGCTTTGAGTGGCCTCATAAATATAAAGAACACAATGCATCATAAATCGCGGTGTCAATTTATTCTGCACCCTGCATTCCATGGGCGTTGCAATGGGTTTTCCGACACAACACCAATGGATTTTGACGCTGCTACAGATTTAGTACAAAATCGTGTACACCTGGGGAAACACCAAATCATTAAGCCTCCCTAGATGAGGCGTAACGGGGAGAAATATCCTAATTTCTCCTTGTTTTTTTCTATTTCTGTGTGTGCTGCATTCTGCAGCAAACAGAGAGATGAGCATGCCTCTTAGAATTGGTTCTGTAGTGAGGGCTGGGCCTTGTCTGCACACATTGCTATGTTAACATAGGATTAGTAGAAGTTTAAACTCCATTTTACCTTTCGCTGCTTTTTTCACATGACACTGCATATAGCTGATAATGTAAGTTAGGCTGCGTGAAATACTTTACATGAGAATAGCTTGTTTTCGCCATCCCTAGACTTACATCGCGACCCTAGTCTGCACAGTGAGTGCTAAAGCCTCCAAGGTTATCATAACAAGGTAGCTGTTGTTCGGGCTGATCGGCTCACGTTTTAGACATAACATACATGCAGATGCAGTCTACTGAGATTATGGCGCCTTTAATATTGCACTGTAGGCATCATTTCAGGAACTTGGAAGAATTCCGTTTTTCCATAGAGACAGAGAGCTTTTGCAGATCCTGATGTGACTTACTCCTTCTGATCTTGGAGGTATGGGGTCCCCCACACAAGCCTAAGAGATCTTCTATCTATATATATAAAAACAAATGTATGTGTGTCTGTTTGTCCTATATGCATAACTACACCATTCATCCAATCAGCATGAAACTTTGGGAAGTTGTTGAGTACACTCCCGCGAAGGTGCCTGACAAACAAAAAAAAAGATACCCCCAGGGCCCTCATAATCTTTATAATAGCATAACTACACCATTCATCCAATCAGCATGAAACTTTGGGAAGTTGTTGAGTACACTCCCGCGAAGGTGCCTGACAAACAAAAAAAAAGATACCCCCAGGGCCCTCATAATCTTTATAATACTGAACGTTTACAGTTTCCGGTGCAACTCACTTTTACAATGACCATCAACAAAGCACAAGGACAATCGCTGCAAGTGTGTGGACTCCATTTGGACAATCCTTGCTTCTCACATGGACAACTGTATATGGCCAGCTTACGCGTCGGAAAACCTTCTGAGAGCTTGAAAGCCCTGCACATTTCCATGCCAATAACTTGGAGTAAAATTCATTGTATAATGCTCGGGATGTCTGGATGTTACCTATTTTGTAACAATCTCATTCATTCAACTGATTGAGTGCTTCCTCCATATACAATGAGGCATATTACCAACAACTAGCGATGATTATCGCTATGTTGGTTTAGCGGCAATATTTTTATCGCCGAGCTGCGGCGATTTTTATCGCTTAGGAACATTGATATTATCAAGGTTTATCTTCTAAGCGATAAAAATCGGCCCAAATGCATGAATATCGCTGAAAAGTCAGCGATATTCATGCATTACCGAGCTAATGCTCTTAGCCATGTTATCCACCTACCATTGGATAACATGGCTAAGAACTGCTCGGGGGCAGGTGTTAGCTTTTGGAGATATTTGCGCTTAGCGCGAATATCTCCAAAAGTTGGTAATAGGAGATAGCGATGTTAGCGACTGTTCCCAGTCGCTAACATCTTGGCACGCCCACTTTGCATGTCATTAGTGATAAATATCACTGACATGCAAAGCGGGGCCCAAGATGGACACTATCTCCTACTAGCTGTCGCTAACTGGTGTTAGTGACAGCTAGGTAATAGGGAGATAATTTTATCTCCGCTTTCTTGGCTTTTAAAGCCAAAAAGCAGAGATAAACCCCCTTGATAATATGCCCCAATGTTTCCTCCCTTGTCTGAGACTCCAATTGCAAGTCTATTTTTGTTTTGGAGTTTATTCTTCAATTGGCTATACTGATAGTCCTGATTGCTGTAGCTTGATTATGTTCTATGTATTTAATAATAGAATGTCTTGATTTGAGCAATCACATGTTCATTATATATATATCAATAGAATCACACAGCATGATCAGATAAAATGTAGATTTGGATTGAATGGTGTGGAAACTTTCAAATGCGTTCACCTGTTGTTAAAGCATTGTCGATTGCACAGTGACTTCACCGGGGGGCATCTGATGTTCATGTTCATTTTGTAATTCCTGTAGATCACATAGCAGATGGGTGTCTGAAATCATCAAATTGCTAGGATTAGGAGAGGGAGTACCTACTAGTCATCATATTACCTAGGCTTGTTACAGTTAGTCTGCTTTCCATAGTTCCAGAGAATGACAATTTTTTGGTTTGATAATAACTTTAACCCTGTTTGAGGGCTGTTCAGCAGTAGGTAGTTATAGTTAGGATTATTTTCAATAGGAAAATCGCAACATTCTATTGGGAATAACGTTGGCGCTGGTTGAGGAATCTGGCTGAAAATTTCCTCAAATTTGCCTCGCGGCGCTCCGGTCCTTCCCTGAAAGTTTGGGGGGGATTTGTGAAGCGGGGGCCGAGATAAAAGGGGGGTCCTAAAACATGATTTCCCCATGTTAATTTCCATAGGGCGGTCGACCTCACTTTTAGCCCGAACGGCTGAATGGATTTCCACCAAACTTGGCAAAATTGTAGGGACAGGTAGCCCAATGTGCCTTTGCTATGTCTCAAGATATGTGCTCCAGTGGTTTGTGAGTAATTTAGGTTAAAAAAAATATATATATCTATAAGTGCGCCTCAGTACGCGCACCGGGGGGCTAACCAGCGCGCTACGCGAGTTCGCGCACGGAAACCTGATTGGCTCTCGGGTGTCTGTCAACATTCCAAACAGTCCGGAGCAGTCGCCATCTTGTGTCTCGGTAGGATAGAGACACAAGAGGTGGCAAAAACAAAGAGGGGAATGACCAAAAGGGGCAGGATAGACCCCCCTGACCCCCTAGGTTTGATGTGGGGGCCATAAAAGGGCCCGCGGGGAAAAAAATATATATATTTTTTTTTTATTTGTGTGGGGGGAGCGCCTGGTACACGCACCGGGGAGCGTACCAGGAAGCGTACCATGGGGAAAAAAGAATGACAGATTTTTAAAAAATGTAGCCTTTTTTATAAATTGGAGGTAGTTCTGAAAATAACTGGTTTTTTTCTTCTTTTTGTTGTTTAATATTTTTTTATTTTTTTTAACATTTTTAACTTTTTTGGCTTTTCTGAACTGTTTTTTATCTTTTTTGTATTTTTTATGGGGAGAAACAAAAAACAGGGAATTATAAACGGCTCAACTGGAGCAAAAAAAAACAGGAAAACAAATAGGGTTTTTTCGGGCACTTGTGGTAATCACCAGCAATGTTGATGAGGGTAATACTCTTCTCACCATAAGTAATTGTTTTGTCACAATATATGCAAACGAATTTGTAATCACCAAACTTAGTTTGTATATTTGGAACCATCTGACTTGCCTCTGGACCCGATGGAGTGGGTTCTTTGGTTGTTGAGGTGCTGGCAGACGATTGTAGAAGGTTTCTGCACAGTTCTGTCACCTCTGCTGCAGAATAGTTATTGGGGTGCAATCGTTGCATGTGCCGAATCATTGTGTGATTCCCAAAAGAATATTTTTTTGCAGGGTTGCCCCTGGATAGTACAGCACCACAGATGAGACAAGTCACCTTTGCAGCGTTTACCTTCTTTGCACCCCTTGGGATTTCAAAAAACTCCCATATAAAGTGCACCTTCGTTTTATATGGGGCATTCTCTTCAGGCAGGAAATGCCTTCTCTGTCTTCTCTCCTCCTCCTCCTCCTCCTCCTCCTCCTCCTCCTCCTCCTCCTCCTCCTCCTCCTCTTCTTCTTGGCCACCAATGTGATGTTGTGGTGGTCCTTGTGGTGGTGGTGGTGGTGGTGGTGGTGCAGATGCTCCAGCTACTGCTGCTACTGTAGCCATTTCTCTAACAATAGAAGCAGGTCTTCCTCACTCACACAACAAAGTGAGCATGAGGAAAAAAGGTGGGGGCTTTCATCATTTGGAAACCAAAAGTGTTCTGAACCAATGAAAAGTGTTATTTTCAGGTCACATGACCTGACGGGCTAACGCTACGCGCCCTGGGGCACGCCCGGGGGCGCGTAGCGTAAGCGTGTTAGGGCGCGCCCTGGGGCGCTTACGTAGTGCGATCGTATGTGCTCCGGCATTTCCGGGTGCGCTTACGCCGTGCGTCATAACACGCATCACGCGGCTACGCGATACGTCACGATGATGTTTTCGTTCGCTGCAATAGCCGGTATGCGAACCGGGGCGCGGCAAAACTGCGCTTACCGGTAAGCGCATCGGTACGCGCCCCGGGAGCGCTCCGGGGCAAAAAAAAAAAATATATATATATATATATATACATAAAAAAATAGTATTACATAAATATACAATATAAAATTCATTATAAAAAATATTACATTTCATACCGAAAGAGATTTGCTATTAAAAAACCTATGAAATTCATTGAAAAAACCATAGGTTTCACACCAGTTATAGTTAGGAATTAGCATTACTGTATGGGTGGATAAGTGTGTATATGTGTATGTTAGTGAGTGAATGACTGTCTCACTAGTGTCTTTATCAGTAACTACATATGTTTTAATCTAGTATATGTGAATATTGATGTATATAAGTGAGTATATGTGAGAGTAGGAGATTGTAAGAGTCCCCGTTTAAATAAGTATGTGTTTCTATAAGTGATTGTTTAAGAGAATAAATATGTTTAAATTTCAATAGAAGTAAGGGGGTAGTGTGTGTATAGCTCTATATGCAAATAAATTGATGTTCAATAGTTTAATTCCATGTGTGAGTATGTGTGTGAGTAACTTTTGGATGACTGTCGGTGTGTAACAGGATGCATAGGTGTATCACTAAATAAGATGAGTGAGTATATGTATGAGTGACTATATTGAACTGTTTGTGAATGAGTAGATGTGTATATAAATGGTGGAATTACTGAATTGGTTGTTGTAACTGATATGGGTATCTCCATTTAAAAAAAAAATGTAGTTTCTATTTTTGAATATGTGTTTCAAGGGTTACATTACAGTGAAAGGAGGTCTGTTACTCTGTCACAAGGATGGTGTCATCAGTGATGTCATGAGTGATGTCACTGACCATGTCATGAGTGATGTAATATGTGACGTCATCAGCAGCGCATTGCACGCGCAAGTTATAGTGAGTCCAACTAACTATACCGTGGGAATTTCAATGGTTTTATGTCAGTAAAATTTCCAGCTAACTATAACTGGTGTAAAACCTATGTTTTTTTCAGTGAATTTAATAGGTTTTTTAAAAGCTAATTCCTAACTATAACTGGTGTGAAAACTCTGTTTTTTTCAGTGAATTTTAAAGGTTTTTTAAATGCTTATTCCTAACTATAACTGGTGTGAAACCTATGGTTTTTTCTGTGAATTTTATAGGTTTTTTAACTGCTAATTTTTAACTTTTTATAGGGCTTCATACCTATAATATATAATCATGTATTTAAGTGAGAAAGGTATGTTTTTCTAAAAATGAACCCTATATTGTATATTGAGATAATATTTTTGTTTTAAAATAGTATTTTCTTTTTTTTTTATATTTGACTTTGGTACGCTCCCGGTGCGCGTACCGGTGAATGCCCCGGTGCGCGTACCGGTGCGCGTCCCGTCAGCACACCAACAAAAAAAAAATAAAAAAAAAATAATGAAAGAGTGAGCATGAGGAATGGGGATAGAGAATTTACTTTTTCTTAAGCATTCAAATTGCTTCTTTCACACAAAACAACCATGCACCCTAACTTTCAGTTTTCAACTGTCTGAATCCACCAATCATTGCTTGTGATTCAAGAGCAGTGAAACTCCACAATTATTTTTTTGTAAACTCCTACTGTTCCAACTGCCATTTCATTTCATTCCCACACTTCATCTGACTGCACCAGAACCTTCTCAAATCATGTATTCTGTATGGATTATTGGACATAGCTACATCCACTGGGCTCAAAGGTATGCAGCAAGCAGAAATTATCACAACCTTGATTTATCAAATTTGGAAATCAAGTGGATTGGCCAGAGAGGATTGAAATATCACCAATTGATACCATTGGTGAAAACCTTTTTGCATCTGTCAAGCCCTGACCTCTTAATAGTGCACTGTGGTGGAAATGATTTGGGCACTATGACTGGGGTTGGTCTGGAAATGCTTTTAAAGGACACCTTTGATCAATTGATGACACTTTTTCCACAAACTGCCTTGGTATATTGCAAAATATGCCAAAGACAGAAATGGAACTGGTCCAACCAATTTTGTCCACAACTTGAGAAAGCACGGAAACATGTGAATAAATCTGTTTCTGCTTACATGAGAGACTGTGGAATGGGTTCAATATACAATAATAATTTGCGTTACAACATGCAAGACATCTACAGAGGAGATGGTGTGCACTTCTCAGATGGGGGAAATAGAATTTTCCTCCTGAATTTAAGACTGTGCATTGGAACCTACTTGTAGGTACCTAAATCAGCCACAGAACCCAAAAGCTCTTTTCAGAGCTACCCTACCTGTCATCATTCAAAACGTTTATCTTTTTCTAACTTTTTTCACTATTTTTCACCAAAGTACGCTTCCCGGTACGCGCACCGGGCGCTCCCCCCCCCCCCCCCCCCCCCCGCAAAAAAATTCAAGATTTTTTTTTTATTGGCCTTTATGTGCCTCCTAAGCCCCCCTCAGAAAACCTGGAGGGTCAAGAAATGTCTACGGTGCCCCCTTCTACCCATTCCGGACATTGTTTGCCCTCAATCTTGTGTCTCGATTGTACCGAAACACAAAATGGAGGACTCCCGTTACGCTGCCGGTACGGGTACCGGGGCACGCACCGGTAAGCGCTCCATAAAAAAAGGTGGGAAAGTAATTTACAGAAAAACCACTGGAGACACTTTCGTCAAATGTAGAATAGGCCCTACTACATAGCAGTCCCTACCATTTTCCCAAATTTGGTGGAATTCCATTGAGACATTTAGGCTACAGGCCTGAATAAATATCCTGAGGTAAATTACATGACCAAAACACATATGAAGTATGGGAATTTACAACCAATTAAAAAGTTTCTTTCATTTTCTACGATTATTTCCTGACATTTGATTGGTTATGTACATGAATAAATAAAAAAAAAGAGACGGAAACACAGCCATTTTGACTACTGCTTCCTGAAGTACATTTGAAAAGAAATAACACTGACAACTTCAACTGCTTTCTCAAAGGTAAGTTGTTATTTTGGAAAGTGAAGTATGTTGTGCACTTTAAGTTAATTTGTCAAAAAATATTCTGTTAGTTATATACTATCCCTCTGTAATAGTTATAGATTGAAATAGGCTTCTCTGTTATAGTTATTGACTGAGTTAGGCTTCCCTTGTATTATTATAAATTTACTTAGGCTTCATCACATACTCTTTGTTATATTTCAAATTCCAGCCTGATACCATACACTGCCCAAAGATAACTTCACTGTTAAAAAATCCAAACTACATGTCTGATCTTAAACCCAACAGTGCCCTATCTCTACTGATATAATTATTTTTTATGCAATTTACAGCAACAAAATGGAAGGAGAAAAGAATATATCTTTTGAAATTGTTTTGAACAACAACCAGGATGGAAAAATTTTTGAAAATGATAACATTGACTTTATGGATGAGTCTCTGGACCTTGAATTACTTGAATATGTGCAATCAATGGAAACACAGAATGTAAATGAAGAGATTCCAGACAACATTTTATTAGAAGTTTTATTAAATTATGAAAAAGAATCAGAAGAATAAATTTATATTTAATAATCAAAAATTGTTCGAGCCATTATTCATTTTTATATGTAATTCATCAAGTAGATCAAAATGTTTAAAATATAAAGTGAGACTTATAATATACTGTGCAACTTTATTGTGTTACATAGAAAGTTTGCTCATAGTTACTTCCTTTCTCCCACTATATTATCTCAAATGTGTATTTAACATCTCTTTATCATCTCCTGCCTCAATGTTGTTTCAGCTTTCCTGACAGACTATGTTATGAATTCCAAATACCACAATAACTTCTGTAACAACATGCAAGATATCTACAAAGGAAACTATGTATATTAAATTTTAGACTCTGCATTGGTACCTACATGTTGGTACTTACATAAATAAAAAAATAAAAAAACAACAAAAAGAACAATTAATAAACATACAATTTTTAAAAGTGATTCTTTTTTTCCCATAGTACCCTCCCCGGTGCGCGTACCGGGCGCTCCCCCCGCGAAAATCGAAAAAAAAATAAAAACATTTTTTAGACCCCGCGGGCCCTTTAATGGCCCCCATATCAAACGTAGGGGGTCAGGGGGGGTCTACTCTGCCCCCTTATGGTCAATTCCCCCCTTTGTTTTTGCCACCTCTTGTGTCTCGATTTTACCGAGACACAAGATGGCGGCCGCTCCTGACTGTTTAGAATGTTTACAGACAACCGAGAGCCAATCAGCTTTCTGCGCGCAAGTCGTGTGGCGCGCCCGTTGCGCTCCCCGGTGCGCGTACCGGCGCGTGCCTATAGATATATATTTTTTTTTAACCTAAATTACTCAAAATCCACTGGAGCACATATCTTGAGACATAGCAAAGGCACATCAGGCTACTAGTCCCTACAATTTTGCAAAGTTTGGTGGAAATCCATTCAGCCGTTCGGGCTGAAAGTGAAATAGACCGCCCATGGAAATTAACATGGGGAAAACACGTTTTGGGACCACCCTTTAATCTCGGCCCCTGCTTGACGAATCCCCCCAAACTTTCAGGGAAGGACCGGTGCTCGAAGAGGCCATTTTGAGGAAATCAAGCGGATTCGTCAACCGGTGCCAAAGTTATTCCAAATAGAATTTTGAGATTTAACATTGAAAAAAATCCTAACTATAACTACCTACTGGCGGCCGCCAGTAGGTAATATATATATATATATAGCGCGGCTACTCTGTTACTACCCTCCATCAAGCTGAGAAGAAGGCAGAGAAAGTCAATAGATATACCCTCTTACAGGACAAGAAGGTGGGCAGCCCTAAAGGAGGGAGTGGTATCATTAGACTTATCACTAACTACTCAGTGGCAGCTAACAAGGTGAGAGCCATCATGGCCAAGAATTGGGGGATCCTGAAATCCGATAATGTAATCGGAAAGGATCTACAACAGCACCCCATGATTACCTTTAGGAGATTAAGATCTTTAAAAGACAGACTAGTCACTAGCCACCAACTGAAGGGCAAATCCAAAGGAGAACTGCAGTCGATGCATGGCTCGTACCCATGCGGGAAATGCAAAGCCTGCAGTAATAGTCAGAGGGTATTGAGCTATCAGGTGCCACATAGGGACTCTAAAATTAAAATCAACAAGTTTATGCTTGTTCGACCACATTTGTGGTATACTGTCTGAAGTGCCCCTGCGGACGGATGTACGTAGGAAGCACTACGAAAGCAGTAAAGCTGAGAATCTTAGAGCACCAACGAGCCATTGCAAATAAAGATGAAAATTATCCAATGGCCCGGCATTTTGCAAGCCACCACAATAGCGACAGGACAAAACACAGCTTCTTCAGCTTAGATTGCATCCCTCAAGACATCAGGGGTGGAGATCTAAAGAGGCGACTGAGACGCTTGGAGTCTCGATATATTATCGACCTCCAAACAAAGTCACCAGGAGGACTTAACGCAGGGGAGGAGCTATTATCACACCTATAAACACTTTTCCTTGTTTCTGAACCACGCTACTGTCTGAAGTGAAACAATTTTTTCTTTACTTGATATAAGGCGTAGTTATCATTTGGTCTACAGAAGAATATATACCCCCCCCCCCCCCTTCACACCCCTTTCCTTTAGTTAGGGTTTATGTTGTGTGGTTTTGTCAATATTGGTATCTGTGTCTATGGCCATCCAGGCCTCAATTGTTACCAAAGATAAAGAAATCACGGGGATTGGGTAATTTCAACTGTATACCAACACTAGTATAAGATTAGTCGAGCAATGATCTTTTCTGTTGAAGTATGAATTTGTGTTTAATTAGCCCATCCAGCGCTCAATAAGTTTAATAACACGATAATTAAGTGTTTGCAAATGTACAGTTTACATCCATTGCTCATAAATGTGGAATTCGAATTGTAAATAGCGTTATTTCATCGTTCCAAGATGGCGCTTTCATTTGCATTTTTGAACCCTTTTCTGTTTCAATGAAATTAGCCTTATCAATTGCTGCACTGCCGACGCCAGCTGACACTGACGAAGGCAAGTGCTGAAACGTGTCTGTTACCATTTTCTTTGCGCAAAATAAACCGAATGTGGTTTAAACATCTGCTGTGAGTGCCGTCTTGTTGCTTTCTGCTGCCGGTTGCCGGTCGCAGAGTTGCGGAGCTTCGAATATATATATATATATATATATATCCAAACAATCTTCTCCAACTAGCAAAGAAGCAAGGGCCACAGCGGGCAGTGGTTTGGGAGCATTTTAATCGATTTTGCTGGCATAATGCATTTCGGCAGACCACTGCCTTCCTCAGACGCCATAAATGTTACTGGTGATTACTTCCCTCATTAAAATAGCACCTGCCACAGTTTCATTGGCTGTAAATCGTCACTCCCTCTTCTGTCGTCTCGGCTCACTACTTGCCGTTCGTAGGAACTGCAAGTCCCACAATACATCAATCAGGTGAGTGCTGCCCAGGGAGTGTCCACAATGGAATAGACGATGTGCAGGGTGAATGAAGTGAAGTTAAAATCAATACCCAGTCTCTGTACTCGCATATGATGCTCCCTCCAGTCCCCAAACGTTCCAGCCGCTCCTCACATACGTCAGCCTGGCAGGGAACAAGACGACAATGCTATCACGTCCTCCGTGCAGTCACGGACTGCAGTGCAGCCGCCTCGGATTTCCTCTGTGTGGAGTGGCGGGCCTCGGGCAGTACCAATACCTTGGTGGCCAAAAGAGACTGCCGGAGCAGGAACCAGAAGAGTCCGGGCCACTTGACAGAACGGGGCCCCTGTAGCGCGTTTCTGGAGACCGCACAAAATATCCAAACAATCTTCTCTAACTAGCAAAGAAGCAAGGGCCACAGCGGGGAGTGGTTTGGGAGCATTTTAATCGATTTTGCTGGCATAATGCATTTCGGCAGACCACTGCCTTCCTCAGACGCCATAAATGTTACTGGCGATTACTTCCCTCATTAAAATAGCACCTGCCACAGTTTCATTGGCTGTAAATCGTCACTTCCTCTCCTGTCGTCTCGGTTCACTACTTGCCGTTCGTAGGAACTGCAAGTCCCACAATACATCAATCAGGTGAGTGCTGCCCAGGGAGTGTCCACAATGGAATAGACGATGTGCAGGGTGAATGAAGTGAAGTTAAAATCAATACCCAGTCTCTGTACTCGCATATGATGCTCCCTCCAGTCCCCAAACGTTCCAGCCGCTCCTCACATACGTCAGCCTGGCAGGGAACAAGACGACAATGCTATCACGTCCTCCGTGCAGTCACGGACTGCAGTGCAGCCGCCTCGGATTTCCTCTGTGTGGAGTGGCGGGCCTCGGGCAGTACCACTACCTTGGTGGCCGAAAGAGACTGCCGGAGCAGGAACCAGAAGAGCCCGGGCCACTTGACAGAACGGGGCCCCTGTAGCGCGTTTCTGGAGACCGCGCAAAATATCCAAACAATCTTCTCCAACTAGCAAAGAAGCAAGGGCCACAGCGGGGAGTGGTTTGGGAGCATTTTAATCGATTTTGCTGGCATAATGCATTTCGGCAGACCACTGCCTTCCTCAGACGCCATAAATGTTACTGGTGATTACTTCCCTCATTAAAATAGCACCTGCCACAGTTTCATTGGCTGTAAATCATCACTCCCTCTCCTGTCGTCTCGGCTCACTACTTGCCGTTGGTAGGAACTGCAAGTCCCACAATACATCAATCAGGTGAGTGCTGCCCAGGGATGTCCACAATGGAATAGACGATGTGCAGGGTGAATGAAGTGAAGTTAAAATCAATACCCAGTCTCTGTACTTGCATATGATGCTCCCTCCAGTCCCCAAACGTTCCAGCCGCTCCTCGCATACGTCAGCCTGGCAGGGAACAAGACGACAATGCTATCACGTCCTCCGTGCAGTCACGGACTGCAGTGCAGCCGCCTCGGATTTCCTCTGTGTGGAGTGGCGGGCCTCAGGCAGTACCAATACCTTGGTGGCCAAAAGAGACTGCCGGAGCAGGATTCAGAAGAGCCCGGGCCACTTGACAGAACGGGGCCCCTGTAGCGCGTTTCTGGAGACGGCGCAAAATATCCAAACAATCTTCTCCAACTAGCAAAGAAGCAAGGGCCACAGCGGGGAGTGGTTTGGGAGCATTTTAATCGATTTTGCTGGCATAATGCATTTCGGCAGACCACTGCCTTCCTCAGACGCCATAAATGTTACTGGTGTTTACTTCCCTCATTAAAATAGCACCTGCCACAGTTTCATTGGCTGTAAATCGTCACTCCCTCTCCTGTCGTCTCGGCTCACTACTTGCCGTTCGTAGGAACTGCAAGTCCCACAATACATCAATCAGGTGAGTGCTGCCCAGGGAGTGTCCACAATGGAATAGACGATGTGCAGGGTGAATGAAGTGAAGTTAAAATCAATACCCTGTCTCTGTACTCGCATATGATGCTCCCTCCAGTCCCCAAACGTTCCAGCCGCTCCTCACATACGTCAGCCTGGCAGGGAACAAGACGACAATGCTATCACGTCCTCCGTGCAGTCACGGACTGCAGTGCAGCCGCCTCGGATTTCCTCTGTGTGGAGTGGCGGGCCTCGGGCAGTACCAATACCTTGGTGGCCAAAAGAGACTGCCGGAGCAGGAACCAGAAGAGCCCGGGCCACTTGACAGAACGGGGCCCCTGTAGCACGTTTCTGGAGACCGCGCAAAATATCCAAACAATCTTCTCCAACTAGCAAAGAAGCAAAGGCCACAGCGGGGAGTGGTTTGGGAGCATTTTAATCGATTTTGCTGGCATAATGCATTTCGGCAGACCACTGCCTTCCTCAGACGCCATAAATGTTACTGGTGATTGCTTCCCTCATTAAAATAGCACCTGCCACAGTTTCATTGGCTGTAAATCGTCACTCCCTCTCCTGTCGTCTTGGCTCACTACTTGCCGTTCGTAGGAACTGCAAGTCCCACAATACATCAATCAGGTGAGTGCTGCCCAGGGATGTCCACAATGGAATAGACGATGTGCAGGGTGAATGAAGTGAAGTTAAAATCAATACCCAGTCTCTGTACTTGCATATGATGCTCCCTCCAGTCCCCAAACGTTCCAGCCGCTCCTCGCATACGTCAGCCTGGCAGGGAACAAGACGACAATGCTATCACGTCCTCCGTGCAGTCACGGACTGCAGTGCAGCCGCCTCGGATTTCCTCTGTGTGGAGTGGCGGGCCTCGGGCAGTACCAATACCTTGATGGCCAAAAGAGACTGCCGGAGCAGGATTTAGAAGAGCCCGGGCCACTTGACAGAACGGGGCCCCTGTAGCGTGTTTCTGGAGACCGCGCAAAATATCCAAACAATCTTCTCCAACTAGCAAAGAAGCAAGGGCCACAGCGGGGAGTGGTTTGGGAGCATTTTAATCGATTTTGCTGGCATAATGCATTTCGGCAGACCACTGCCTTCCTCAGACACCATAAATGTTACTGGTGTTTACTTCCCTCATTAAAATAGCACCTGCCACAGTTTCATTGGCTGTAAATCGTCACTCCCTCTCCTGTCGTCTCGGCTCACTACTTGCCGTTCGTAGGAACTGCAAGTCCCACAATACATCAATCAGGTGAGTGCTGCCCAGGGAGTGTCCACAATGGAATAGACGATGTGCAGGGTGAATGAAGTGAAGTTAAAATCAATACCCAGTCTCTGTACTCGCATATGATGCTCCCTCCAGTCCCCAAACGTTCCAGCCGCTCCTCACATACGTCAGCCTGGCAGGGAACAAGACGACAATGCTATCACGTCCTCCGTGCAGTCACGGACTGCAGTGCAGCCGCCTCGGATTTCCTCTGTGTGGAGTGGCGGGCCTCGGGCAGTACCAATACCTTGGTGGCCAAAAGAGACTGCCGGAGCAGGAACCAGAAGAGCCCGGGCCACTTGACAGAACGGGGCCCCTGTAGCGCGTTTCTGGAGACCGCGCAAAATATCCAAACAATCTTCTCCAACTAGCAAAGAAGCAAGGGCCACAGCGGGGAGTGGTTTGGGAGCATTTTAATCAATTTTGCTGGCATAATGCATTTCGGCAGACCACTGCCTTCCTCAGACGCCATAAATGTTACTGGTGATTACTTCCCTCATTAAAATAGCACCTGCCACAGTTTCATTGGCTGTAAATCGTCACTCCCTCTCCTGTCGTCTTGGCTCACTACTTGCCGTTCGTAGGAACTGCAAGTCCCACAATACATCAATCAGGTGAGTGCTGCCCAGGGAGTGTCCACAACGGAATAGACGATGTGCAGGGTGAATGAAGTGAAGTTAAAATCAATACCCAGTCTCTGTACTCACATATGATGCTCCCTCCAGTCCCCAAACATTCCAGCCGCTCCTCACATACGTCAGCCTGGCAGGGAACAAGACGACAATGTTATCACGTCCTCCGTGCAGTCACAGACTGCAGTGCAGCCGCCTCGGATTTCCTCTGTGTGGAGTGGCGGGCCTCGGGCAGTACCAATACCTTGCTGGCCAAAAGAGACTGCCGGAGCAGGAACCAGAAGAGCCCGGGCACTTTGACAGAACGGGGCCCCTGTAGCGCGTTTCTGGAGACCGCGCAAAATATCCAAACAATCTTCTCCAACTAGCAAAGAAGCAAGGGCCACAGCGGGGAGTGGTTTGGGAGCATTTTAATCAATTTTGCTGGCATAATGCATTTCGGCAGACCACTGCCTTCCTCAGACGCCATAAATGTTACTGGTGATTACTTCCCTCATTAAAATAGCACCTGCCACAGTTTCATTGGCTGTAAATCGTCACTCCCTCTCCTGTCGTCTCGGCTCACTACTTGCCGTTCGAAGGAACTGCAAGTCCCACAATACATCAATCAGGTGAGTGCTGCCCAGGGAGTGTCCACAATGGAATAGACGATGTGCAGGGTGAATGAAGTGAAGTTAAAATCAATACCCAGTCTCTGTACTCGCATATGATGCTCCCTCCAGTCCCCAAACGTTCCAGCCGCTCCTCACATACGTCAGCCTGGCAGGGAACAAGACGACAATGCTATCACGTCCTCCGTGCAGTCACGGACTGCAGTGCAGCCGCCTCGGATTTCCTCTGTGTGGAGTGGCGGGCCTCGGGCAGTACCACTACCTTGGTGGCCGAAAGAGACTGCCGGAGCAGGAACCAGAAGAGCCCGGGCCACTTGACAGAACGGGGCCCCTGTAGCGCGTTTCTGGAGACCGCGCAAAATATCCAAACAATCTTCTCCAACTAGCAAAGAAGCAAGGGCCACAGCAGGGAGTGGTTTGGGAGCATTTTAATCGATTTTGCTGGCATAATGCATTTCGGCAGACCACTGCCTTCCTCAGACGCCATAAATGTTACTGGTGATTACTTCCCTCATTAAAATAGCACCTGCCACAGTTTCATTGGCTGTAAATCGTCACTCTCTCTCCTGTCGTCTCGGCTCACTACTTGCCGTTCGTAGGAACTGCAAGTCCCACAATACATCAATCAGGTGAGTGCTGCCCAGGGATGTCCACAATGGAATAGACGATGTGCAGGGTGAATGAAGTGAAGTTAAAATCAATACCCAGTCTCTGTACTTGCATATGATGCTCCCTCCAGTCCCCAAACGTTCCAGCCGCTCCTCGCATACGTCAGCCTGGCAGGGAACAAGGCGACAATGCTATCACGTCCTCCGTGCAGTCACGGACTGCAGTGCTGCCGCCTCGGATTTCCTCTGTGTGGAGTGGCGGGCCTCGGGCAGTACCAATACCTTGGTGGCCAAAAGAGACTGCCGGAGCAGGAACCAGAAGAGCCCGGGCCACTTGACAGAACGGGGCCCCTGTAGCGCGTTTCTGGAGACCGCGCAAAATATCCAAACAATCTTCTCCAACAAGCAAAGAAGCAAGGGCCACAGCGGGGAGTGGTTTGGGAGCATTTTAATTGATTTTGCTGGCATAATGCATTTTGGCAGACCACTGCCTTCCTCAGACGCCATAAATGTTACTGGTGTTTACTTCCCTCATTAAAATAGCACCTGCCACAGTTTAATTGGCTGTAAATCGTCACTCCCTCTCCTGTCTTCTCGGCTCACTACTTGCCGTTCGTAGGAACTGCAAGTCCCACAATACATCAATCAGGTGAGTGCTGCCCAGGGAGTGTCCACAATGGAATAGACGATGTGCAGGGTGAATGAAGTGAAGTTAAAATCAATACCCAGTCTCTGTACTCGCATATGATGCTCCCTCCAGTCCCCAAACGTTCCAGCCGCTCCTCACATACGTCAGCCTGGCAGGGAACAAGACGACAATGCTATCACGTCCTCCGTGCAGTCACGGACTGCAGTGCAGCCGCCTCGGATTTCCTCTGTGTGGAGTGGCGGGCCTCGGGCAGTACCAATACCTTGGTGGCCAAAAGAGACTGCCGGAGCAGGAACCAGAAGAGCCCGGGCCACTTGACAGAACGGGGCCCCTGTAGCGCGTTTCTGGAGACCGCGCAAAATATCCAAACAATCTTCTCCAACTAGCAAAGAAGCAAGGGCCACAGCGGGGAGTGGTTTGGGAGCATTTTAATCGATTTTGCTGGCATAATGCATTTCGGCAGACCACTGCCTTCCTCAGACGTCATAAATGTTACTGGTGTTTACTTCCCTCATTAAAATAGCACCTGCCACAGTTTCATTGGCTGTAAATCGTCACTCCCTCTCCTGTCGTCTCGGCTCACTACTTGCCGTTCGTAGGAACTGCAAGTCCCACAATACATCAATCAGGTGAGTGCTGCCCAGGGAGTGTCCACAATGGAATAGACGATGTGCAGGGTGAATGAAGTGAAGTTAAAATCAATACCCCGTCTCTGTACTCGCATATGATGCTCCCTCCAGTCCCCAAACGTTCCAACTAGCAAAGAAGCAAGGGCCACAGCGGGGAGTGGTTTGGGAGCATTTTAATCAATTTTGCTGGCAGAAAAACAACTATTAGCCCTGGGACTCAGTTATTGTCCCGAAAGTAACTTTGACTTTGTAAAAACTAGAGTAGATGTATACAAATTCATCAGAAAATTGAAATTAACTAAATATTTTGCCATCAAAAAGCCCGATACAAAAGAACAACGCAAGACACCACAATCAACCCAGGAAATGGTGGGCCCTGCAGTAAGAGAAATTCCTTTGTTAAGGACATTACGCAACTTAGGAGCTGGTGAAACAAATGAAATGTCCCCAAACACACAGGTTCTCTTACAGGAAGAAAACATGTTTGGAAATAAAGGAGGAAAAAGTCCCTTTAAAGCCCCATCAACATTCGTCCCAGCAATGCCAAGGGACGCAGTGGATGTTTTCCACGATAGGGTGGTGGATGAATTAAAATCTCTCTATAAAAAAATGCACAAGCAAATCAAAAACTGGAAACAAAGAAAAACAATATTTCCAACCT
>NW_028254850.1:0-101617 GCF_964263255.1 Lissotriton vulgaris | reverse complement strand
CAGCTCTGCTGGCCTGGTTCTTAGGCTCTAAAGCATCTCTGCTGACCTGGCTCTTTGGCTCTAAAGCAGCTCTGCTAACTGGTTCTATGGCTTTGAAGCAGCTCTGCTAACTTTTTTCTCTGGCTCTAGAGTAGCTCTGCTGACTTTGTTCTGCAGTTCTAAAGCAGCTCTGCTGACCTGGTTCTCTGGTTCTAAGGAAGCTCGGCTGGCCTGGTTCTCTGGCTCTCTGGCTCTAAAGCAGCGCTGCTGACCTGGTTCTCTGGCTCTACCACAGCTCTTCTGACCTGGTTCTCTGGCTCTAAAGCAGTTCTGCTGACATGGACCTCTGGCTCTAGAGCAGCTCTGCTGACCTGATTCTCTCCCTCTAGGTCGCCGTCGCAATGCATTGTCCCCGCACCACGGATTTAAAGGTGTCCCACTCCGTCGCGGCCGAGCCCGCTGTGCCCGCATTCAGCTGGAAGTACGCCTCGATGCCCGAGGCAATGGTGGATCTTAAGAGCTGGTCGTCGAGCGCCTCTGGGCGCAGCTCCCAGGCCGGGATTCGCGGGCGGTATTGCGACCAGCGCAGCTGCACAAGAAGCGGGTTATGGTCAGAGATCGAGCGAGTGAGATACTCACTATGGCACACTTCTGCATGCACGTCCTGTGAGCACAGGAATGCATCGATGCGGACATGCAACTCATGGAGCGCTGAGAAGAACGAGCAGTCCCTGTCCGAAGGGTGGTTAGCCCTCCACGAGTCGACCAGATCCCATTGGCACTGCCAGGCGGAGCGCGCAAGTGCCAGTTTGCCAGCTGGTGCATTAGCCAGTGGGGGTTGCGATCTGTCCAGGGTAGTATCGGTCACGCTGTTAAAGTCCCCGCCCAGGAGCAAGGGTTCCACTAAAAACGGGGCCAGTTTGTTGGATAGCAGGGAGAAGAATGCGGGCTGGTCCACATTCGGGGCGTATAGACAACCCAAGTTAAGGTCCCTCCCGTCTAATTTGCCCCGCACCATTACGTACCTCCCCTCCGGGTCAATTAACTGTTGTGTGCACTGGAAAGGTACACCCGCCCTTATCCAAATGGCCACGCCCCTAGCATAAGCAGAGTAGTCAGAGTGGTAGACCTGCCCCCTCCATCTTCGTCGCAGCACCTTTCCCTCCTTAGCCAGCAGGTGTGTTTCCTGGAGGAAGGCGATGTGAATGCCCCGTCTGACTAAATAGGAGTGGATCTTGTGGCGTCTATGCATTGAATGCATCCCCCTTACGTTCCATGTGAGACATTTGTAGCCTAAGTCGGATCCGATTGTAGAGTCCAACGCGCTCCACCTACTCTCTCAGTGACCCCCCCGCACGCCCGGGTTCCCCTCCCATCCCCCTCCCAACCTGCTCAAATAAACTACCCCAACTCCCACACCCCAGGACAGACAACCAACGTGGAAACCCCATCCAAACTTAGTCAATGAAAGTGTATCTCAGTAGAATAGGGCTAGGGTGGCCGTGACACCGACCTAATCAGACCCGAAGCCCCCCGCCCCCACCCCACCCCCCCCAGAACATTCAGGAGAGGTCCCCCGGCTCTTACCCCCCCCCCCCACACACCTCAGCAAAAAGTCCAGGAGGCTTCCACACCTCACCGCATAGCGTCCGGAAGCAGCCCCCATCCGCACCCCGGTACCTTACAGATGTGATCAGTGTCCTGTGGACCATCTCAGCCAAGTATTCCATCTGCTGTTTGGGGAGTCACCACCGGCAGGTCCGTCTCCGAGAGCTCGTGACCACTACTGGACCCCGGACTGGGTACACTGACCTTCGAGTGCTCCGACGCACTACTGGAGGGGCTGGCGTCTCCCTGGCTGATGGCCGCCACTGCCAGCACCGCCTGGGCTCTTTCCTGCTGCCATCCCGACGGGGAACCAGATCTCCGCGTCGGCGTCGTTTCCGCAGAGCGCCTCCTGGGCGAGGCCTCCGGAGGGGGATCTGCGCTCGGCCCCCCCCTGGCATCAATCCAGCTCCAGGCCTCCTGTGGCGTCAGGAAAAAGTGGGTGCGATCCCCAGCAACGACCCTCAGCCGAGCCGGGAACAGCATTGCATAGGGCAGCTGCAGTGATCTCAGTTTCCGCTTGACCGCTAGGAAAGAGGTCCGTTGTTTTTGCACGTCTCTTGAAAATCCGGGAAGACGATGACCTTGCTGTTATCGATTCTCAGGTCCGGCAGGTCTCGTACCCTCCGGAGGATGTGGTCCCTGTCTCGGAAGTGCAGGAGACGCAGAACTCTCGGCCGCGGCGGTCCCCCCGGCTTGGGAGGGCGAGCAGGGACCCTGTGCGCCCGCTCTATGGCAAAAAACGGGGAAAATCCATCTGGGGCCACCTCAGACCGCAGCCAGCCCTCTAGGTAGGAGACCGCGTCCTGCCCCTCCGCTTTTTCTGGGACCCCCACGAGGCGGAGGTTATTGCGTCTGGAGCGCCCTTTACTGTCCTCAGCTCTGAGCTCCAGCACCCGGACCTTCTGCGCCATCTCCGCCAGAGATGTTCTTAGAGCGGCTACATCTCCCGGCAGATCTTTCAGGGTCACCTCCGAGGTCGCCACTCGCTCTTTCAGTTTCCTGTGGTCGTCCTTCAGCAAGGTCAGGTCCGATCCGATGGTGTCCATTCGTTTTTCGAGGGCTTCCCGCGACGCCACTATCGCCTGCATGATATCCCCCAGGGAAGGATCTCGTGGGCAGGTTGAGCTTCCCGCTCCAGGCCCCGGTGCATCTTCTTCCACGAGGTGGCCTGGGTCGTCCAGCTTCAGGGCGTCAAAGCCCTTCTTCCTGCCTCCTCGCACCATTCTGTTGGGCGGCTAGTCTTGCGTGCCCCTTCAGAGGTCACCGGTGAATCAGGGTCTTCCGACACCCCCCACCAGATTCTACGGAGGCTCTCGGCTCTGTCGCGCCTCCGTGCCCCCGTCAGGCTGGGCTCTAGATCCTTGAGCAGTTCCAGGAGCAGGCCCCACTCCCCCAGGGCGGCGGGGCACCAGGGCCCCCCGGACAGTCAAGGTCCCGCCGCCTCCACGTGCTCTCCACACTCAAAGCCCGCTCACCACTGACCTGCAGTGAAGACTGGTGCCGATCTCTTCAGGGCGCAGGGCGCCAGAGACTTCTCTCCAGGAGCGGGGTAGTCCCACCTTTCAACGAGGGCTCTGGGACCCCCGATGTCCATAATGGCAGGACAGCCCTCGGTGCGTGGGCGGCGCCAACTTGGGGTCAGGCAGTCTTCTATGCCCTCGCACTCCAATCCCAGTAGCGCTGCGATGCCCTTAATTCTCCCTGGCATCGGGGGGTCACTGCTACGATGCCCCTCGCTCTCCTGGACCCCCCAACTCCACCAGCGCCCTGCCGTCAGGTGTGGGCAGCAGCCGCCATGTCGGGCGCTCCGCACTTCAGGATACCCAACTCGGGGCCGCTCACTTCAGATCCACTTCAGCTGCGTGTCCCGGGGCACCAGGGTCTCCGCTACAGATGCCAAGTGAAACCGCCACTCCGCCAGGTCTCCCCGCCGAGAGAGAGCCCGGTCCGCCCCTGTCACCTTGGGGCTGCCATTTTGGGGTCAGGCAGCTTGCTGCTTCATCGGCCGCCGAACCTTCAAGCGCCCCTTTGTTGGGCAAAGCCCTCCACCTCTTTCAACACCGGGGGGGTCCCCTCCACCGAGCAGGCGATCGTTGCTGCTCCGCAGGGCTCTCCGTCGTCCACAGGATTCCGCCATCAGGCGGTGCCGGCAGGGACCGCGGCCGCCATTTTGGGCGCTCGTAATTCCGGGCGCTCCTTCTTGCCCAAATACGTTCAGCAAGGGCTGTTACAGGGACTCCGGGGCCGCCAAGGTCATTCCCCACGCTCACCAGGTCCTCCCACGTGTGCCTGGGGGTCCTAGGTCCGAGCTGGGGTCAGGATATGGTTTGAAGCGAGGCGGGAGCGGAGGAGCTCCGGAGTCCCGCTTCCAGCTACATCGGTGCCTAAGCCACGCCCCCAACTCATGACATCACTGATGACACCATCCTTGTGACAGAGTGACTGACCTCCTTTCACTGTAAAGTAACCCTTGAAACACATATTCAAAAATAGAAACTAACATTTTCAAAAAAGTGGAGATACCTATACCTGTTACAACAACCAATTCAGTAATTCCACCATTTATATACACATCCACTCATTCACCAACAGTTCTATATAGTCATTCATACATATACTCACTCATCATATGTAGTGAAACACCTATACATCCTGTTACACACCGACAGTCATCCAAAAGTTACTCACACACATAATCACACGTGCAAATAAACTATTGAACGTCCATTTATTTGCATATACGGCTATACACACACTACCACCTTATTTCTAAGGAAACTTACACATACTTACTCTCTTAAACAATCACTTATAGAAACACATACTTATTTAAACAAGAACTCTTTCAATCTCTCACTCTCACATATACTCACTTATATACATCAATACTCACATATACTAGATTAAAACATATGTAGTTACTGATAAAGACACTAGTGAGACAGTCATTCACTCACTAACACACACATATACACACTCATCCACCCATACAGTCCTGCAAATATGATGTCTTCAAAACACATACAAACAGTGAGTCAGTCATTGATGCATCTATGTGCTAAGTAACACCCCCACCAAACCATACAGACACTCATACTGATACTAATAAGCCAGTTAACCAATCATAAAAAAAAAAAACATCCATTAACACCTTGGCTGCTAAGAGTTTTCCCGTCCTGTGCAGGATTTTGAGATATCCCATTGTCATAAGCACAGCTCCAGTGTACTGCATGATGAGCTGACCTTGTCATGAGCATCGAACAGGTTAAGACACTTATTGAAACATTTATTCTTCCATCGACCTTTACATATACATATATAAAACATGTTTATTTTTCAGAAAGACACACATTCACTGGATGGTGTCATCAGTGATGTCATGAGTGATGTAATATGTGATGTCATCAGCAGTGCATTACACGCACAAGTTCTAGTGAGTCCAACTAACTATAACGTGGGAATTTCAATGGTTTTATGTCAGTAAAATTTCTAGGTAACTATAACTGGTGTGAAACCTATGGTTTTTTTTGTGAATTTAATAGGTTTTTTAAATGCTAATTCCTAACTATAACTGGTGTGCAACCTATGGTTTTTTCAGTGAAGTTCATAGGTTTTTTAAATGCTAATTCCTAACTATAACTGGTGTGAAACCTATGTTTTTTTCTGTGAATATATATATATATTTATATATATATATATATATATATATATATATATATATATATATATATATATATATATATATATAGATATATATATATATATATATATATATAAATATATATATATATATATATATATATATAGATATATATATATATATAGATATTCACGCTCCAAAGTCCTTCCCACTTCTCCTGGAAAGAATGACAGCACTCGAAGTTGAGGAATACAAACGCGCTAGATTTTAATCAGCGGAGGGGTGCACACAGACGCGTTTCGGCGGTCTGCCTTCGTCAGTGTGTGATGCACTGTGTTTGTATCCGACATTGTTTTATCATACATAGTCACTCCCACTACCAGTCAGGTGTAGACACAAACAAGGGGACTGAGGCCCAACATGAAACAAAGCGGCCATCTTATAGTGTATAAGTGATATAACACAACAGTAGGGTATAGCTACTTTTTGTGAATTTAATAGGTTTTTTAAATGCTAATTCCTAACTATAACTGGTGTGCAACCTATGGTTTTTTCAGTGAAGTTCATAGGTTTTTTAAATGCTAATTCCTAACTATAACTGGTGTGAAACCTATGTTTTTTTCTGTGAATATATATATATATATATATATATATATATATATATATATATATATATATATATATATATATATATATATATATATATATATATATATATATAATATATATATATATATATATATATATATATATAGATATATATATATATATAGATATAGATATAGATGTAGATATAGATATAGATATAGATATATATTACTGGGTATAGTGTACTCCTACTATGCGTTCCCTAACCTAGTTACCTTGGGCGGGTGTATTGTCATGAATCCCCAACTGGATGATCTAAATCTCGATTACCTGACGGCAAGGTATGTAGGTCCCTGACTTGGTCCCATGTTTGACATCCCTCCTCACAAATGGTAAACAGGAATCAGCTGGGCCGAGACTCGGACAAGACCATCAACCTTGCAATGACAGCAGAGTGTTCCTCTAATTTGAGCACTGAAATACATGTCTATTTATTACAACAGTAATAATGCTTCTGTTTTGAGGCTTCGGTCATTCTGACCTTGTTGATTGTCTCTGTAATAGCTCTGTCACCTCATGGATGAATAATATAAAACAACATTTGCACAGGGTGTGCTCAGACCTTGTACTGATTGTTCAAGGTGTCATGATAGTGTACTTATGAAGTGGAATTGTAAGCAATATGGGTTCAGAGAAACTAAGACTACACTGTCTTGCAAGCAATGTGTGTCAAAAGTCATCTTGTGGAAAAGAAAGCAACACTAGAAACACACACATGCAAAATGTTTCTTCTTGGGTCTAACCTAGCAATGTGACACTTCCAGTGGGTGTTCTCAAACTCTTTCCTCTTTTTGTTGCCTGCCGTTTAGGGGCTAGTATGACAAGACTTGCAAGGGTTCCTAATGGTTCCCAGTCCGGCCCTGAACAAAGAAGCATGTGCTAGGTACAGAAGGTTTTATAAGTCCCTTGAGTACGCAGTGACATGGTATCTAATATATAATGTGTACAGTAGGCGTTCAACAACCTTTCTCTAATCAAAGTGCACATTGACCTTCTATTCAATTTCTGACTCTTGATTTCTGCTGTCTCTGACCTGTTGCATGGGCCAAGAGTCCACTCCCTGCGGGCACACATGCATTATTTACTATTGGTTCAGTGGAATTTGATCCTTAAGGGAAAAAGAGTCATAGATCTTGAAGTAAGCTATGGCTCTGATCACTTGAGCAAAGCCATTGCTTTTTCTCTCACGTCTCCAGACCAGTTTATGACAGAAAGAAACCCACCCCATGAAATCTACTTACGATATGATATGTCTGTTTCGTTTAATATTGCTGCTGCAACCAGACGGAGGGTTACCATTTGACCTGAGTGCCAAATTAAGGGACCTAGGGCCAGATGTAGGTAGGCATTTACCGGTCGGTAACGGCCGAATTCGGCCGTTACCGACCGGTAAATGCAATTTGAGATGTAGGGCCCTGTATTTTACAGAATCGGTAAATTTACCGATCGGTAAATTTACCGATTCTGTAAAATACCGAATCGGTATTATTTCCGATTCGGTAAAATTGATATGTAGGTGGGACTCTTCTGAGTCCAACAAGCATTACAGATTCGGTATTTTACCATCAAATACTATTTGATGGTAAAATACCGATTCTGGTGTGCATGCACATGTGTGCATGCACACCTGTGCCATATGACAGGCAGACCTGCCCTTAGGGCAGGTATGCCTGCCACATGGCCCCCGAACCTTTTTTGGGGGTGCTAGAGGGTGTCAAAGTGACACCCCTTGCACCCTTGTCAGAATCGGTATTTACCGATTCGGTAAATACCGACCGGTAATGCCCCATTCATTCCTATGGGCTTCAAAGCCCATAGGAATGAATGGGGCATTACCGGTCGGTATTTACCGAATCGGTAAATACAGATATTTACCGATTCGGTAAAAGGAACATCTGGATGTTCCTACATATCCACCCCTCAGATTTACCGATTTTTAATTACCGAATCGGTAAAATTCGGTAATTAAAAATCGGTAAATCTCATTTACCTACATCTGGCCCAAAGAGTGGGAGAATGAAGCTGAAACACTGCAAATATATACACATTTCAAGTACATTATATTAGTAAACTCTACTTAGCAACTTCCCTCCTCTTCTAAATTTGTAGGCAAGATCTATCACACAATTCGGAATTCTGCATTAATTAGCTATTTTCATAGAATCTAGTGATTACCAGTGAAGTAGGATTGACTAACGCTTACAGGCAGTCATGTTTTCACCCACAGATGTAGAATATCAGACCATCAAACAGGTTTATTCATTTGCAGGTTTTCTATAATGTGGATAAGATTTAGAATAAATGACAAACTGCTTTACAAGAAGGTTTTGTTACACTGAGCATTTTAAGAGCATCTGAGAATTGTATGTTGAATAATGTCTATATTAATTTATAGATTTCTATTCATATTTACAGGGACTAACACCATGGACTCTGTTAGAACCCATGTGCTGTGAGAATGGCAGGAGAAGCCAAGTTACACCAGCTAAGAGCCAGGTGATTTTTCTAAAGGAAGGAGGATTGGCATAATGAAAGCCTCACTACATCATATATTGTACTCAACGAGTATTAGGTAGCAGTAGGCCCAGTCTTTTCAGAACGTATGGCCATGAGAGGATATGTTTCCTACTAAAAGAAACAAAGGCCTGTTCATCCACCAGCAAGAATGACATTCTTGCAATCTGCGAAAGTGCCTAAAGTCCGATCCTTACTCAGGTGAACAGTGTGAAGCACTTACTAAAGGTAAATCTACATTCGTGGGAAACAATTGTGTATGTGATGTCATTCAAGTCCCCCACATGTTTTGTTTTGTGGTAGAATTCCAATATCTTTCCTGTTCTTTTAAAAAAAAAGTTATTTTCAGTTTTCCAAATATATAACAAAGCTTCAGCAAACACAAGTGAAGCATTATGATACGAAGTCACACTGAAATGCAAATTGCCTAATTCATTTCCTTCCAACCCATCGAAATATAGATTATTATTGAGCATGTACAGGTAATAAGCACATGCATACAGAGAGCACCATTTTGTTAAGTATATAGTAGCAATGATTATGTAACAAGACAGTGATGGTGAAAAAAAGTAAGGTGCCACGTATGAGCATCACTAGAGTAGTATAAAAACTCACGAAGGTCGGAAAAGTGGAGAGATGGTAGCAGGCATGATCCAAATTGCAGCCCGCAGTCAATAAAGACGGCCCATTATAGTGTTCAGACTTTCTGTAATACCTCAAATCAATCAGAAACTCCTAAACCTCACTTGCTCGTGGTTGTCTCATGCTATCCTTCAATAAAACCACCCAGCCGGTGTTCAAAGATGTTCTGAGATGTATCCCACAAACCTCATCAATGCCGAGTCAACTTGAAACAGGCTCCAAGGAATCACACGCTCACTGCAAACCAGGAGCTGCCGTGCTGTTACAATGAATCAACATTTGTCTGGCTGCCCTCTTGTCTTCCTCATCTAATATGCAGATCAGCCTGACAGCCAGGGAAAATCATACCAGCACCTTCTGTAATGCAGGCTGCTTTCCAAAGCATATCACACTGAGTTATTCAGAGTGCTGAGCACCATTTCTGGCATGCAGCATTTGAGGCTAGCAGAGGGACATAGGAGGTGGAGTCTCAGCAGTGCAAGACGGGAGTGCACTGCTCACTGCTTGTAGTCCTGGCCCCTTGATATACCACCATGAAAAAAAAATTATTGACCGGAGATTCTCATTTTTGATTTGTCTATTTTTTTTCATCATTAGCGAAGTAATTTAGCTTTGGTAGACATTGCTAATCCAGGCAGAATTTTTCTGGACAACATTTCTAGAAATGACAGATATGTTGCAGTGATGATGTAATATTTGAGGAACCATGACACCTATAGACTTCATTTGGTGTCAAAACATAGGTTTTGGTGTTGTCAAATAGTCTTATAGAGACAGAAAAAAACTCCTCTGAGCAACCCTTTTACCGTTTTTCTAAATGGTAGCACTATAATGATATGTTTCAGACATCATATTGGTTATTTATTTTAATATTGTTTTTGTTTCAGGTTTTTCGTTGATTCAAATTGGTAAACATGAGTGAAGCAGGTGATAGAAGAGGACCTTAGAAAAGAAAATCCCTTGGTGGAATAATATACACAAACACTTAATACAGAACTCAGGCATTTGGGACTAATGGCAACCATACAGTGCCCATAGAGAGATCAATGATTGTCTTGATAAAGATGGAATATTATTAGAACCATCAAAACGTGTTGACACCTTTTTAAACATATTCCGAGGAGCAAGTCTACCCTGTAATAATTGATTGTACTCAGGTGTAGTTAAAGAAGTGTTCTGATTGGATATGTCATTTCATGACAACATGTACTATCTTTGTGCTTCTGCCTAAACAAATGGTGTTGCTTAGAAATATATTAATGTGGGGTCTGTAATGAATGTCAAACTTTTTTTAGCAATTGGACACTTGTATTAGTGTGTTTTTATAGTGTTTCAACAATATTGTGATGTTTTAATAAAATACATATTTTTAACAGTGAAAAGGCAATTTTTGCTTGTGTAATTCAACCACATGGGCTATAGACTTGTCAGGGTATATGGGTGTAGTGTATAGGCAATGCATCCGTCTTGTGTGCCTGAGTTCTGTATGAAGTGTTTGTATATATTATTCCACCAAGGGATTTTCTTTTCTACATTGAAGTAGTACCCTATTCCCCTGGTTTGGTTAAAGGGGTCTCTCTCTTCTTCTTTATTTAGAGTGTTGTTAACCACAAAATCTAAGGACTCCTTCAACACAGAAAAATGTGTCATCTGCCAGACTAATCCTAAAGAAAGGTAACGTTAACTGCAGCTGGACAGAAGGGAGTTCAAGATGCTGCATAAATACGACAAGACAAAGTTCACAAAAGATTGAAAATGATGGGTGGAGAGGATCAAATATTTCATCATTGTAACAAGTGCTACAAGTTGTATACAATGGAAAAAAAGGCTTGAAAAGAATTGTCAAACAATAGCAGAAACCAGTAAATCACAGCAAGAATCGGTGTCTTCTGAGAAAGCAACAACAACCAAACCCAATGCCCATTCACTTAGAAGATCGATTGCTACACCTCATCCACCTCCAACATCTGATCAGAAAACAGAGGATTTTCAATGTGTTATCTGTGTTTTAGCTAAAACAAGGTTCACGGGGATTGACAAAAGAACAAAGTACATTGCATGTGAGTCTCAAAGGGAAACATGTTTTTATCTGCAGCTTGATTCTTCTAAAATCAAGTTTGCAGTTGAGTAGCTGATCTATACAGCAAGGAAAACATATTTGCAGCAGATTTGATGCCCACCCAAACTGCAAGAGTGTATACATTTGAAAATATGAATGTATAATGAGCTCCCAGCAGCAACGTCATTGCCAGCCTTCAGATAAGTTGGCACTCTTTGAAAAAGCAAATAAAGTTTTAAAGCCACGCTTGAGTGCTGGGTACGGATTCACACACAGTGAGAACAGAGAAATAATGGTCAACATTGATGAAACTATATTGATCCATAATATTAAAATTATGATTTTTCTGGTGAAAATGTACAATGAAAGAATTTGTTTTTGTCAGTCTAACAAAAAAAATGAGACACTTGTGGTGTTGATTTGACTCCTGACGTTTTTGCTGCCAAAACAAGATAACAAGCTGCAGTAAAATCAGCAGGAACTATTTAGATTGTGGACTTAATGAAAAATCTTGTGATGCCCCTGAGCGCCTCAACTCATGGAGTCAAAAAGAAGGCTTGATGTTGTCTTAACATTTTGTACATCAGTGTTTAATATTAGCAAAGCAAACCTGTTACGAACTAAAGTTCCTGAGTTTGGAACAGTAGCTGACAACATTGATGATGGTTTTGAATATAAAAGCAAAGAGGTGGAAGACAATCCCATAAACCAACAGGCCCATGCTGTGCAGCTGTGCTGTCTTTTCCAAATCATGTTTTATGAGATACATCCCAGCAAAAGAAAACTCCGCTACACATGATGATTGCATACGCAACCTTTGACAAGTGCAACAGTAGGGAGCTAATCACTGCAATGAATAGGACTGTTGTATCAGCAAGCTAAAATAACATAGTACTCAGCAGGAACTTGTTAGCAGCTCATGCTGTAAAAGCTTGTGATTCTGACAGCACACCACTTCTAAGTCACTTTACCAGGAAAAGATTTACAATAGCTGCTCTTGATAATTTTGATTTTGAAGACAGCTTTTCGTTGTCTGGAATATCCAGCACACATGATATTGCCATGGTGCTTTTTCAAGACTATACCAATGGAGTAGCAGCTGGAAAACAAGCTATTTCAGCTGTAGGCATAAAAATATGAAGCTGGCAACTAACTGCCTTGCCTATTTGTGCAAAATCACTACAGGCCGTCAACACATCTCAGTCTACCAGAAAACTTCAAAGTGGCTAAGGACATGGATCCTCTTCTACCTGATGCTGCAGTCCGCAAAGCTAATTTAACTGAATTTATCATATCGCTTATTGGGTGTAGACTAAAGGATGAAGAAAAGCCAGTTTCTCAGTGGGCTGTAATTCATACTCTGATCTCCCGGAATACTGTCCCACTGAAGAAGGTTGGGGTATACCAGTAATACCATCTCCAGTCACAAACGACACAACAGTATACACAGCTCCAAATATCTCCACAATGTGCTTGCTCACCTTGAAGACCAGCCTATCCTGCTAGTTTTCTGTGATGAAGGGGTTTTCTGTATTGTAGCTGACATTTTTTTGAGCACTCCAGAAGAATTTGATGATCTTTATCCAATGATGGCCAGTTTCAATATGAGAAAGGATGTGCTGCAGTGTGCCGGATGTTATTTTGGTTTATGTAGCTAAGATGATGTGCTTATTGAGACTGAATTCTTTGGAAACAAAACTGTCCAGTCAGTATTGAGCCAAACACATTATGTTTGTTTGTTACAAGGCATGCTCATCATATCTGAAGCTATACAAACATTATATTGGAATGCTTTCTGGACCACAAATGACAATTTAGGTTCTGCATACCTTATCTAAGAAGTGAACAAGGTACAGGGTGCACTTAATTAAAAATTATTATGCAAAGCCATGCAATGATCAACACACACGGTTCAAAATCAGAAAACCAAGTTCGCAGAGTTTGTTAAAGAATTAAGTTAAAACATTAACATTAACGTTAAACTATTTAAAAATCTTTATACTTAATAAAAAATAATTTTCAAATTAACAACTATTAATAATTTAAAATATTATAATTTAAAATAAACAAAACATGATCCTATAAATTAAGAACAATACAAAATAATTATAACATTTAACACACATACTACTCCCACAACAATTTAAACAAAACTATGCAAACTAATAAAGTGAATACATAAACAATTTACCACTGCCATTTAACACAACACATAAATATTAAGAATGGATACAAATAAAATTTACACATTTCCCTCCAATAAATGCAACAGCAGTTAAAGAGATACATTACACATAGAAAATATTTACTGCTCCATTCCAGCCAAGGAAAATATTAAAGAGCAAAGGGGTAGCATTTAATATTCCCACTCAAGTCATTGCAACAGTAGGGAGAGTGTTGTATTGAGGAGGTGTAAAAATAACTATTCCCACTCCAATTAGTGAAACAGTAGGGGTAATGTTGGATTGCGGAGGTGTAAAAATTACTATTCCTACTGCAGTGAGCACAACAGTAGGGAAAGTTTTGGTTTGCAGAGGAGAAAAAATTACTATTTCCACTCCAATGAGTGCAATAGTAGGGAAAGTGTTGGATAACGGAGGTGAAAAAATTACTATTCCCACTCCAATGAGTGCAACAGTAGGGAAAGTGTTAAATTGCAGTGGGGTAAAATGCACTAGTCCCACTCCACTCATTTCAAAATTAAAACCAACAAAATAAAAACATATTTTTTTAAAAGGCAAATAAATAATATATAAATATGTTAAAAATTCAAATAAAAATGTATTTAAAATTAAAACTTAAAGAAATGAAAACATACTATAATGTTAAATACATATCACAAATACCAACAAATATTATATTAAATAAAACAAAAACATTATTTTCAAACTAATACATATTTTTATTTACACATTGGGGTATATTCACAAGAACCTGTGATAACTACCGCAAGAGTAGCGTAACGCAACTTTCAACATCGCAGCCCAACGTGGGAAAATAGCCCGGTGTCAACGTGGAATTCACAACAAGGTGGTAGCATGCGATACACACCAGATAACGCGGGAAAAATCAGCGTGAAAATCTACCCCGCGCCACAAACATGCAAAACACAAATGAAATAAACATGCGAGGAGGCCAATCGAGGTACAAAAATCTGGGAAAACCGGCCACAGGCCCGCTAATCCCATCCGTCAGGCTGGAAAATGCACTATAAAAGAAAGAGGGAAAAAATAACATAAAATTCAAACTGCGTAGCACCATGGATGCACCCGGGCCGAGTGCAAAGACAAGCCGAACCCCACAAGACCCACGGAGGACCAGCAATGAATCCCGTGCTCGGGGAAGGGCAAGGACAAGAGGAAGAGGAAGACCGGACCATCGTCACGAAGGTCACAGGACACTATGAACAACTGTTCGGCACCTCCACTGCAGCACTGGAAACCCAAATAGAAATATGGCAGGCCATCATCAACAACGTCAATGCAGTCGGAGTGGCAAGGAGGACACCGGAGGAGGTCAAGAGGCGCTGGCATGAAGTGCACAGCCAAACCAAGTAGAAGCTTGCTGCCAAAAGGAAGGCAGCAAGGGCGACTGGAGTTGGGAGTCCTGCGACACAGGAGGTGACTGATGAGCTGGAGGAAATGGTGACCACAGTCAGCAGTGCGGAGACAAGGCAGTAATTGGAGGCCTGGACAAAGCACGATACGACCTGACCCAACAGCAATAGGGTGAGTAATGACCAGGGACGAGGGGCAGAGGAGATGGCGACAATGGCACATATGCACAAATATGTGTAGCACACTGCACTCCCACAATGATCATCTTGACACACTGCAGCACACATAGAAACGCCAAGTAGGCCACCATCGACAATGTGCACACATGGGACCCCTCCAGATCCCCAATATCACAATGCAGCACACATATATCAATCACAGAACAACAGCAATGACAGCAATGAGGTACAAAGTGCAACACCAGCACCATAGTACTCGACTCACAACAGGTCCCGTACATGTGTAGTAACGGTCCACTCATATCTGGCATTGCCTGACACTGTGTGATGATAAAGCAGGGGTACTAACACACATCAGTCATGTAGTCCAACAAATACACTGACTGCCATCAAATTGCCAGCTACCCCCAAACAGCCATAATGTACACTGGCATGCAGTCAGAACGTATACATCAGCAAATCTCCAACATACATGTACAACTCTTGCAGAGGGAGAACCAACACCTCCTGCAGAGCAGACCAGACACCACTTCAGTGATGATGAAGAGGACCCCCTGGTCATCTGCACCAACACAGATCCTAGAAAGCCTCCACACCCTATATCCGGAAGCAGGGCAGGCCAGCTGCCCCGAGGTGAGCCCACCACCTGCACAGACCACACTACAGGAAACACACACCACCACGGCTGCCTCCCAGCACCACCTGACCAATTCATGGAGTTCCAACAACATATGTGGTGTTGCCAGGTAGAGTTGGCTGACCAGCTGTGAGTAGGCTTCAAACTCGTGGCAGCCAAACTCGATGCCATACGTGGGTGTCTGAGTCCCATCAGGGACCACGTACAATCCCTATCAGGCACCCCCTGCATGCACCATGCACTAACACAGACCTTGACTCACCTCGCTGGGGCAATGAACATAATACAAGAGCTGTGTGGTTAGACAGGCACCAGTGATCAGAGCACAGAGTTGGCACAGATGCAGAGGTCAATGGAGACCATGGAGCAAATGCAAGCTGGAAGTCTGTCTGCCATGTCTGGACAACAGCAAGTAGTAACTGGGAACTTCAATGCCCTGCAGTACGTCATATTGCCATTGCTGCCACTGAGATGTTCCCAGATGACTGCAGCGGGAACATCGGCACACACATCTCCGACCCCTGATGTGTCCCTGGCACATAGTGATGCTGCCCCATCCCCTTCGCAGTCTGTTATGTCAGTGTCACACAGTGATGCAGCCATCACCCTGCCACACACACCGGACACACCGGACACAGAACCTGTATCAGGGGAGTAAGAAGGGGAGGGGAATTACTGAGTGAGGAGGTGGCAGTAGCATCCATCACCGCCATGTGCCATGTCCCCTCTCCCTGCCTGGTGATGACCTATGCAGGATGCCCTGGGAAAAACCTCCTACTGACCCCCAGAAAACTCTGCAACATTCACCCGGACACTGACACGGACGGCCATTCCATCACTGCAGACCAATTACACAGCAATGCTGTTGCGGAATGCACTCTCCCACTTCCTAATCACTGATCAATCCCCATAAGACTGTGTTTGGCCCACCACTTGGCTTCCATGTGATGTGGGCTTGGATGGCCATGTACAGCTCCGTCAATCACCTGAATGTGAATAAAACATTCTGAATCACACAGATGTGTCTTTACTATGTTCTCTCATGTATGGGAGTATGGCTGGATGTGGGGACAATGATTGCACATGAAGGTACACCATGGTAACATACGTCTATGCACATGTGTATCCCTGAGGCACCTGGCAAATTGGATGACTTTGAAGATAAGTGTTAGCTGTGTCCCCATTGCACATCAACAATAATCTCACGACCCCCCACACTATACCCCCACGTCCATGTGTTCAATGGGGCTGTGGGTAGGAGTGACCAAACCTGTAGCAGCCCAGGAGTGTTGCCCTACATCAAATGTGACAACAGAACTGCACGTCGCAACACCACTTACTCACATCTGTGTGGCCACATTCCGTTATGATGTATGGCAGTGCTTCACATAGTCAGGGGTTGCACACCATACTCACATTGTTATAGTCACGTAAGTGCACATGTCGGTCAGCAACTATCCCATGAGAATGTCTGGCTCACAGAAGTTGAACCTGCAAAAGGGCCACACCACCATTGCACATGCGTCAGTCAGTTACTCCCTCTGTAGGAATGATGCTCATTGTGGCACACGAGGGGACAATTAAATCAACACACCACACACTTAGACGCCAGTAGGGTAACATGGACTTTATTGGGATGTGCTGGTCAGTACAGACGAGGCAATGGCCACAGCAGGTAGGGACATGCTTATGACACTTGCACGACACTTGCACGCAGCATGGGTACATGTTGAGGTTCAGACATTGTTTTTTTTTTAATGTACGAAGATCATCACAGATGGCAAAGCTCCCAGCCCATCTTGCCATGCTGGATGAGTCATGTGTGGTTTGGTATCTGCCCATTGCCCCGTGTGAGGGGGCACAACTCACTGGCCATGGGATCTGCATGGTGCTCTGCCACCGGGGTGCACATTTCGTCTGCTCTGCTGACAGTGCTCAGGTGAAAGGGTCCGACGTGTTCACATGTCGTGCCACAGTGCTGTGTGTGTGCTGTCCCCCAGCAGTGTGTCCGAATCGGCAACGTTCCCAAAAGAAGCTGTGTTGCTATGACAATGGACCTACCTCACCTTGCACTGGTGTGTGTACACACACGTTGTTACACGCACATACATCCAGGGATCAGATGATAGCAGAGTGTCCTCTGTTGTGGTGGGACATGTGAGCAATCCCCACATAGCAACATGCCGTTGGGAACAGTCGCATGTGGCTGTAGGGATGTAGTTTCTCATCCATGAATGCCCGCCCAGCTTCATATGAAATGTGTTCCAATCATAAGTTGTTGTCGTGTTCAGGGAACACCGTGATGAGCCAATCCATTAACTGGTCCGGGCAGATGTGCTCAGCACACGCTGTTTCACCAATCCGCAATACAGCCTAATAGGGTAGCACCTCTATGTGGTCACTGCGCACGAGTAATTGTGGAACAATTGTGCACAACTGCCAATACATACACAGGATGTCAAGGCATCCCATGCTCTGCTGTCTTGGTTATACTCCTGTTTGTGTTCCAAATGGGGGCGCACACTCAAGTCATAGTCCAATTCATCTACGGTTGTGTTTGGTAGGCAGACTTCCATGGGACACTCGAATGTGCATGTTCGGCAGTGGAACCAGGGATGTACACAGGTGATGTAGGCAATGCGGAAGCTGAGCTGGTAACTGATCCGCAGCACTACCAGTGGCACTATGCACAGTTAATGCAGCATGCATACACTGTAGTGCCCCCGTGACGGGGGTTGTGCATGTGCACGGAATGGCCTGCCCTTGCCTTGGTGCATCTTGTGGAACCTGCACTGTTCTTTGCTGCGGCAGTTGTGTAGAGGATATGCCAAGGCTCTGAGCAATGGTTTGAATGTGTGTGCAATGTTGGGCAGTATGGGTTGCTGTTTCTGTGTGAGTCAAGGCCATCCCATGCGGGGGTACCTCAGGTAGGGCTTTGGTGTCTTTGGGGTGTGGGTAAGTTGGATAGTTCTTTTGTGCAATGCGTGGTGTGGGAGTCGTCCGAATCTGCCATGGCATCTCTCTCAGGGTATTCCAGGTGCGTTCTGGACCAACGTCAGAGGTGCAGGTGTCCTTCCGCCTTCTGAATTGGGACAATGGAGCTTTCATCCTGGAGGTTTGACTGACTATTACGGTTTCAGAATGTGATGGGGCTATGTGGATGCGATTGGGACACAGCCTTGGGCTCATGGTGTATGGATGGCCATACACACACACACATTGGCATGTGGTGCCAGGTGCCCTGCAGGGCCTTGTGCTGCTTGTGCAGTCTCACTCCGTCTCTCTCCCTCGCTCTCTCCCTCTCTTTCCTTTGTTGGGCGCATGGCACACTTTCTTCTGTTGTATTTCTTCTTCAGGCTGTGTCCTACAAATTGTCCAGTGTGGACCCGCTAGGACTCATCCGAATGGTTGTTTAATATTTTGGGCTGTATGGTGTTTTGTATTGGTGATTGCATTGCTGTATGACTAGTTCTCCATTTTCTTGCCAGGCATGTATGTTGATTTTCCTGCTTGTGCAACCTCTGGCAATATATTTGTTTTGTGACTCGTGGTGATGGTGTGCAGTTTCTTGGTACTGGTGTGGGGGTGAACCCGGGAGGGGGGATGTTGCGGGAATCGATGTTGTGTTGGTGGGCTTTGTGGCTTTCTTGGGTGTCCGCGCTGCATGTTCAGTTGCTCCATGGCATCTGTTGGTCTTCCGGTGTGGCTGTGGGCTGCGCTCCCTTTTGTGGTGCAGACTGTGGTCCGACTTTGCACCAGGTCAGAGCAGGTGTACAAATCCTGCTGCTAACGCGCCTTATCACGTGTATTTTGTGTTCTTATCGCCGATCTGTCTGGTCGTTGAGAATGTTGAGGTGTGCATCTCATTAGCGATAGTTGCGGGGGTCCTCTGGGGCGATGTTTTTTGCGGCTGCTATCGTGGGAAAAGTGGTGCTGTGGGCTGTTAGCACCAGCTTGTGAATGGTGGGTTAAATTTATCACAACTTTGTCTGCGATAAAGTGCAGTTAATTCTGCGATAGCTCCTTGTGAATATGCCTGTGAATACGCCCAATTATGTATTAACAAAAATCATTATTACATACATTTGGTTTATTTACTTCATACCCTATTACACCACACAACTCATAACCCACATCTAAAATAAAAAAAATGCATTTGCATAATTAACATATTTAATTATCAATAAAACAAATATAATTAATTAAAAACAAATGAAAACCCATAAAAAGTATTTAACTCTCCACCCAATACCCTTATAATCCCCACAACCCACACCTAAAATTAAACTGTTAAACAAGTTAATTACACAACAAAAATTTATTTTCAATTAAATAACTAATAGTATTTAAAAACTGATTATATAGTAAGTAAAATTAATTTATTCCCCAGTTTACCCCTATAAACCCAAAAGCCATACACCAAAAATATTTAAACAATTACCCTTATTAAATATCAATTAATTATCAACTAATTATTAATTAATTCAAAATAAATTACTTCCCAACCTTTACCCCTAAAGACCCCACAACCCACAACTAAAATATATTACACCATTTCCATATTTAATTGTCAATTAATTAATTATTACTAATTATTAATGAATTCAAAATAAATAACTTCCACCTTTTATGCCTATAAACCCACACTCCCAAAATATAATTAAACAATTACAAATTAAATGATCAATTATTCATTATTAATTATCAACTAATTATTACTTATTTAAACATAAATTACTTCCAAACCTTTACCCCTATGAACCCCACAACACACACCTAAAATTAATTATACAATTACCATCATTAATTATCAATTAATTAATTATTATTACTTATTAACGAATTAATAATTAATTAAAAGTAAATTAATGTAAACCTTATACTAGTTTAAACCACACAACCCACACATACATTTTACCCCAAAATGTTTAAAACGGAATAAACATTATAAAATCTCAAATATATAAATATTAATAAATACAAAATATTTATTCATTTATTATAATTAAACTACTTCCCACCCTATTCCCCTATAAACCCACAACCCACTACGGAACGAATAAAACACAAAATATAATTAAAATAAAATAATAACTACTAAAAAGATAACAAAAAAAGCATAAACAATGCTTATAAAAATATACTTCACATACATTTGAAATATATACTAAAATTCATAAGACTAAAGAAGAAATCAATATTTTTAACAACTATATTTTTTCAAATGATATTAATGACCTATATTTTTTAAATCAATAACTCTTGCGTTAAATTCAATATTCTTAACCATGATATTCTTGCTGTCAATATTTCTGTGCAAAAGAGAGCACCACAGACCAACTCTTGTATTTAGCCCATTAAGTGATTTGTTTTCTTAGCGAGTCCTATGCTTCTTCGGTAGATACACATATAGTCAGGACGTTTGCCAGGATAACCACATAAGGAGTCGCAGCAGGCAGGAGGTCTAATCTATCATCAATAGGCAAAACAGGAACGGAAACAGCTCTCAAGTTATGGTCAATAGGCGAGATAATGGGAAAAGCCCTTTTATCAGATGGCCTGTTTTCTATGACTGTTACTTGTTGGGGTTGGGGCACCGTGTTTGGCACAGAACGGGCGTGTAATTTGGAATTCCCCAAGACAGGCTGTTGTGCTGGATGTATTGCTGAATGACTTGGAATTGAACCACTACTAATATGATTAGTTAAACCTCCCAAATTTGCTGCGCCAAGATGTTCTACACAAGTTTGCACGGCATATTCAATGGCCTTAAGTCTATCCGTGATGGAACAAAAAGTAGTGTTAGCAAGTTCTGTTAAAGCTTGGACAGATGCTGCCATTGAAGTATAGTCCAAAGGTGCCACCAGTGGTAAGGTGTTACCGACTCTAGTGGGATTGGCAATATCTGTCCGCTTCTGCACTGGAGCCTTTCTTTTTATCTTAACTGATCCTTCAGATGAGGTCAGGACAGGGTCAGCACTACATCTCTCAAGAATTTTGAGGCATTTGAGGGGCGGATGAGAATCAGGGGGGATGGAATTAGAAGTATTCTCATCCTTGTTCAGAGTATCCAGTCCCATAGCTTGCAAATTACAGGGTTGAGTAGCAGTCGATGTGGCTGAACACAAACTTGGTAGATTGGGGCCACCCTCAGTACATGTTGTTAGAGTTTCCTCCACGCTTAAGATCTGTTTCTCAATGGCCCCCATAGCCCTTGTGATGTAATTCATGATTGACAGCAGAGATCTTGGAGGGGACTTGGATAGTGCAGAGCTGGGGT
Organism: Lissotriton vulgaris; assembly: GCF_964263255.1. NCBI lineage: Eukaryota > Metazoa > Chordata > Amphibia > Caudata > Salamandridae > Lissotriton > Lissotriton vulgaris. Next base: position 79,874 of record NW_028254850.1, on the reverse strand, counting down.
GTTTCCTTTTCCCCATTGTTTATAAAACACAGTGGCCACAATAAACAAACAACAATAAAAAAATCACAGAACTTACAGTCTCGCTGAAACAGGCGGTTGGTTGTTCGCCGGAAGCCACACAACCAAGAGGGGGGGCCCAGCCCTGCCTTTTCCTGCCACTGACGGGTGCAGATGGGCACACCCTTTGCCTGGGCTCCACTCAGGCACGGCAGGGCGCACCCATGAAACCCGAGAAGCTTTTCAGTGCCTCCTGGTGCAAAGGGAGGATGTGGGCGACTCCTGCCGTGATGCTTGGTGGGGACTGTGGTCCTCCCAGCAAAAGTGCAGAAATGCTTGCAGGCGTGACAGGCTCTGAAGCTGGGTGTCACTCCAACTCACATGGCATTTTTATATTTTGTGAGACAAGGATCGGCAAAAGTGCAAATATTTTGCAGAATGTTTCCCCATGAATCTAACGTAGTTTACCTTGCACTTTCTGTATAAAAGTTACACCTTGCCTGATCTACTTATCTGATATCATGGAAGTTCCAAATAGATTTGAGCCATTGTTTCCTGTAGGTGCAATATAGCTGTCCCAATGAGAAAGAGTTAAAATGATACGAATCAGATTAAGTAGGGTTGGAGAGAGTGGCAGTGTTACAGCCTCGTTAAACTCTGCTAGGGATCTTTTTAAGATCATTGATTCTTTAACCTCTCCACAGGTAGCCGACCCCACAGAAGGATCCCAAGAACTTTGTGATAAAAACTCCAGCCTTTTCAATACTAAAATTTTGGAGATTTACGTTTCAGTTGAAACAGCAAATTCCTTTATCAGCTTGTCCATCCCAATCCCTACCCCCCCATTAGAGAATCTGCCTAGGGAGCTGACCCTGAGACTTCTCAACTTTCCCCCGCTTTCACCAGAGAGGGTGCACAGGCTTCTTGATAGTGTCAGCTCAGGCTCTCCCTTGGACCCTTGTCCTCTTAAGGTGTTTAAAGCCTGTCGGGAAGCTGTCATTCCCCCTCTTAAGGAGGTCATGAACCGTGCAATCTCTGAGAGAGTCTATCCCTCCGTGTGGAAGACAGCAATTGTGAAGCTTTTTTAAAGAAACCCTCTCTGTATTCGGGCGGTTTGAAAAATGTTCGTCCCATTTCCTTATTGCCTGCCCCTGCCAAGATGTTGGAGGCTTATTTAAATCTCCAACTCAGCACTTATTTAAAGGATCACCACCTTCTGGACAGATCCCAACACGGTTTCAGGAGACATCATAGCACGGAGACTACCCTTACGGCAGTCCTTAATAACATCCGCACCCAGGTTGACTCCGGCCATACCACTCTCTTTATTCTGCTGGATCTCACTGCAGCCTTCAACACCCTGTCTCCCCATATTCTGGTCTCCCGATTGGGAGAGATAGGTCTTGAGGGTCCTGCTCTGAGTCTCCCTGCCTCCTTTTTTTGCGAAAGAGAACAGAGGGTGAAGATAGGCCAGTTCCTCTCTGCCCCCAAACCCTTGCACTGTGGGTTTCCACAGGGCTCCTTTTTAAGCCCCACGCTTTTTAACATTTATGTGGCCCCCCTTGCAAGTGTGGTGAGATCATTTGGGTTGGAGGTGTTGTCTTATGCTGACAACACCCAAATAATGGTCTCTATCACACATACGGTAAAGGACTGTGCCCGTAATTTCAGGAATTGTATGGAGGCTGTTTCCCAATGGATGGTGGAAAATTTCCTGAAGTTGAATGGAGAGAAGAACGAGGTCCTGATCTTTGGGAAGGATCAGGAAATATGGTCCAGTGAGTGGTGGCCGTCCGTGCACGGTAGTGCCCTTGCCCGGCCTCCCATGGGGAAAACCTGAGGGTGATAGTGGATACTACCCTCTCCTTAGATCTTCAGGTAAACAGGACTGTCTCCACCTGTTTCAGTATTATTAGGACCCTCAGGAAGATCTCCCACTATCTGTTCCCTGATGCACGTAAGCAGGTCACCATGGCATAAGTGTCTTATAGACTGAACTATTGCAATGCCCTTTACATGGGCTCCAGATGGCACAGAACGCAGCAGCAAGGCTGGTGCTGAATCTTCCAAGACACAATTCAGCCAAGGCCGCGCTTAGGAGCCTGCACTGGCTTCCGATGGATCGCAGGATCACTTTCAAGATCCCTTGTTTGACCCACGAAGCCTTTTATGATGCCGGCTTTGTAACATCAAGTCGCTTGTCCAGCATTATGCCCCCAGTAGACCCCTTTAATCTTTACATAAAAACCTTCTTGTTGTTCCTAGGTTTCAGAAGGACAAATGGGGTGGCAGAGCCTTCTCCACGGCCGCGCCCAAACTGTGGAACTCTCTCCCTCTAGAGATCTCCGGCCAGTCCTCTCTTTTGTTATTTCGCAAGGCATTGAAAACCTGCCTTTTCTTCCTGATACCTTTGCTTAAGCTCTATTTTTCCTGTGTCCAGTTGCTCCGCACCAGCGCCTTGATGCCCTTGGGCGCTGATACAAATTAAACAAAGGGGCATATTTACAAGCCCCCTGCGCCATTGGAATGTCACTTTTTTGATGCTCTGGTGGAGCAGAGTGTTGGCCCAAATTTACAAAACCACATAAGCCCCACTTCAATGCTTTTTCATGCCCTTGTAAATACGGCCCCCTTGCACATGGTACACTGCTTGAAAGGGGCATTTCATGGGTGTTGCTGTGGGTTTTCCTTATGCAACACCTATGGATGCTGAAGCATTCCCAGATTTGCCAGGTTTCGTAAACCTGGGCATGCATCAGATTCTAACACCTCCCTTAGGGGAGGCGTAAAAATGGTGCAACAAAGGAGAAACATCTTTATTTCTCCATGTTTTTTCCTCTTTCTATATGAGCTGCATTCTGCTGTAGACATAGAATGAGTAAAACACCATCAATTATTGTATTTGTGCAGGAAGGTATTCCTTCATGCTCAAAAACAATCATCCCTGCCGCTGGGGTATATTTACAAGATACTGGTGTAGCACTGCAAGCCCTCTTGCTGCGCCGAGCTGCATCATTAAGAAAGTGCAGGGATGCATTGTATTTACAACAATACGATGCATTCCTGTGCTTTCCTCTGCTTTGAAGCAAAATAAGCTGCCTAGCACCCATGCAGGCACCCTTGCACAATGGTGCAAGGGTGCCTGCTTTGCAAGGAGGATTGTTAATGTGCAAGGAGGGACAGCTTCCTGCACAAAAACAATCAATGATAGCGCTATTTTCCTTCCATTCTGCAGCACACATAGAGAGAGGAAAAACAAGGCGAAATAAAGGTATTCCTCCTTGTTGTGCCATTTTTATGTCTCTCCTGGGGAGGCGTTAGAATCTGATGAATACCCAGGATTACAAATCCTTGTAACTCTGGGAATGTATCAGAATCCATGGCTGTTGTATGGAAACATCCACAACCACACCCATGGAATGCCCCTTTCACACAAAGTAATGTGTGAAAGGGGGACATTTTAACAAGGGCATGAATAGCCATGAAATGGCAGTATTTAACTTTTTGATACAGTGGCGGTCAGCGGCCCTCAAAGGTGGAAAGTCGTTAAACCAGTGCCAAACCCAGAGGCAGACACTGCGAAACATCACAATGCTGTTAGGCTCACATTACAAAGCTCTTAATCATGGCTCATTAGCAGATTTTTTAACAGACCGTGACTGAGAGCTCTGGAAATAAGGCTGAAGGCAATGCGAGTTTCTCACAGTGCCTGTAAGTGGGACAAATAATAAAATTTTAAACTATACTTATCTACACTTTCTCGATTTCTCGTCACCTCGAATCCTCATGGAGCCTCAGTCAACCCTCTCTAAATGCCAGTGCTGCTCTCATGCGGCAGATGAGCAACAAGGGAGCAGTGCCAGGATTGACTGGAGTGAGCAGCCTCAACGCTTCACAGGCACAGGGGGCATCTGCCTACTCTCCACCCTGCTGTCCATAACAGTCAGGTGGGAGGTTTACACTGTCAGGCTTGCCATCGCAAGACAGCCGACCAAAGAGACATGCGCAGTGTAAATTGGTGGAGTGAACACCAATCCACTCAGCAGCAGCCCTGCCTCCAAACACTGCTGGGGCTAGTAGCAGTGAAATATGAAATGATTATTCATTTTATTGCCATTTTATTTTTCACTTTTGCTGCACTGGCAGCACATAATGTGACGCTCCACTGCCCTATTTGGGGGCTGCTGCTGTTTGGATACCAAGTTTCCTCAGATTTCCTCCTCCATGCATGCCCTGCTCTAGTCATATGGACTGGGCCAGGAGTGGTAAGGGGGTGGGGAGGCATCTGTTTTCTCCCTGAAGTTGCTAGCTAACACTTCAGAATGTGTCTCAGGCTACTAGTTTGAACAATGTCGTGAAGGTCTTGATCACTTCGAGGTTTGCTTCTAGAGCTTCTAGGAACGATCATAGATCTCTAGGAAATGATTGCCTGGAGTAGCATGCTCCAATTGTTCTCAAGGGTCCAACAAGACTTGATTTAGCGACTTCCAACGGAATTTGAAGTATTTACCAGTGGGCTGCTTGTTATACCATGAAATATGGTTATTGACAAATCTGTATCAGTGCAGTTAGTATGTTGGAAGTGGTGCATTTGAAGCCCCTAAGAGCCAGGATTCGCAGTTTTATTACAAAACCAAAGTCTTGCAGAGATTATTCAAATACCCATATTTCGTGGATTTTCCTGTGCTTTTCCTTTTTTTTATGAACTTGGGTACATTTTTCACCTGCAATTGGGCAATATCTCCCTAAGATCATCAGTGTGTGCTTGTGGAAAATGGCGGCCCGCTAACAACCTGGCTGGGAGTTGGTCTCCGCCACCCGTCATCTTGGAATCGGAAAGCCGCCACCCGCAGCCACTCGTAGCCAGGACAACAGCTTAGTAGTGGACTAGCCTTTTATCAGGCTAATCTGTCTCATCCGGTTTTGGCCCAATTACTTACCGAATTTCCTTGTCCTCCATTTTGTGGATTTTATTTTTCTCACATTGATGCCCGCTCCCAGCCGCTCTCAGCCGAGTGTGTTGTTTTGGCGTTCTCTGCGTTTTTGAACCGCATGTGCATATTTGTTGGTCGCGTCTCACTGCAGATATCTGTAGTGTCCGCGTTTGATCTTGGTGGTCGCTGTGTGCATTGTCACATCTGGAGACACCGGCTTTGGTTCCCGGATCAACCCGGGCAGAGTCAACACAGGCAGCTCCTTGGAAGAATTCCAGGAAGCCTGTTTGGAATCAGTTAGTTTGACTCCTCAGGTGGTTTTTCCTTCATCTGAAGTGTTTCAGCTTGGAGCACAAAACAAAGCATAAAACAAAGGAAAGAAGTCAGAAGCATGGTGTGCGCTCCCCGCATATGAATATAGTTTTGGATACAGATCCCAACCACTTATGAATAAAAAACATGCCATTAAAGGGAGTGAGCCAGCAACTCAATCTAAGGGGAGATGTTAACCTGCTGACCCTGATAGTGAAGCAACACTTGGTAAAAGGTATGTATTAGGATCCAATACATTTTTGGGTAAAGTGTCTGTTTCCCAGACTGAACTGCAAACCAGGCAACCATTAGCTCTCAGGCTGGGCAAGACCAAAAATAAAAATATCTCTGTTAAACAAGGAAAGGTCACCCCTTTAAGAGAGAAAAAAATATTAGTTCCAACAGGTTCAAGAGGGACTTCTTCACTGAGGTCTTATTTCAAGCTAAACTCACAGTGCGATATGGAACCTAGCAAGCAGGTAACAGCCTCGCCAGAGAATATCCCGATGCTATATCCAGCTATACCAGTAACAAATAGGTTTTCTATATTGAGTAATTCCACTTCTGCTCCTACTTCGGTACCTAGGGTTATATACCTGGTGGGGTGGGAGACCAGATAGTAAGTAACCCATCTAAAGAATCCACTTAAGACATATCAGGTTTAGATGTGGTGCAGGGGCTGCGGAGTCAGCTCTCGTTAGAAATCAAAGACCGCTCCGCTACCTCAGACACAAATCAGAAGAAAGTTCAAGACCCGTGTAGTAGTCTGGAAGAAAACCTATATGTAATAACACAGCACATGGAAGACCTGGAAAGTAAAGTATTAGAAGTGAGGTCCGAAGTGAAAGATAACTCGCAAGAAGTGGTTAGGCTTAAAATTAGTGAAAAGGACTTATCAGATAGATTGGAAAGGCTGGAAAACAACTCTAGAAGGAATAACATTCAGATTCTTGACATCAAGGAGGGAGCAGAAGGGAGCAATGATAAAGCTTTTGTAATAGACATTCTGACCAAAGCCTTTCTGCAAGTTGCCTCTGCATCAGTTTGGGAAACGGAAATCCAACGAGTATACCAGGACCCTTTTAAACTTAATCCTGGTCAGAAGAAGCCTAGGAAAATCCTGGTGTACATACAATCATATACCCTTAAGGAAAAACTACTAGGGTTGGCTCTTAAACAGAAAATCACTCAGATTCAAGACCTATCATTTAAAATAAGGTTTGACATTTCGCGAGAGATGGAAGATAGAATGTGGGAGCTGGGTTAGCGTATAGGTCCCCCGAAAGAAATGGGTGCACAAGTTCAGTTATGGTTTTCTGCAACACTAAACGTAATGTGGGCCAAAAATATGTATAACTTTCACACCCCAGAGGAGGCAGATAGATTCTTGTCCCATAGCAAGTCATCAGCAAGTTAATCTGGTTAAAATGTTTTTTTCTGTTCCTGGTGTGGTGGGGGTTAGTTTCATTTCTCTTATGAGACAAAATTATATGGGTGGCCGACAGCAGCTTGAATTAGCAATTGCTATAGGTAGTCAGGGAGGGTTCCCAGGGAAGGATAAAGGGTGGGACGGGGGTGCATGAGTGGTGGTGGGGAGCATTGGGGTAAAAAGGGAAAAAAAAGACAAATGGTCCTCATCTTATTTAACCGACGCTAGCAGATGAAGCTCGATCAGGGGTATTGATGATGGGGGATAGAGTGGGCCCCACAGGAAGACAATGTATGGGCATATTATGTAGGAACGTGAATGGTTTAAGGGTCAAAAGGAGACAGCGATTGGCCCTTCAACATTTGAAGGATAGTGCCGCTAAAGTTCTTATGATCCAGGAGACTCATCTTTTAAGATCAAAATTTGTAGCATTGTTTAGCAAATTAAGATGGGTGGATAAGGTTGTGGCTACAGGCAAACAGTGTTGCTCTAAAGGAGTTGCTATATTCATTAAGGTAAACACTGGGATTCAACTAGGTAAATCTCAAGCAGATCAAAAAGGGCATTGGGTGGTAGAAGAAATAAAAATTGGGGTTACTTCTAATACACTGGCTAGTTATTATGGCCCGAACGAAGATGACATTATGCCTTTGAATAATCTCTGTTCTTCCTTGCTAGATTGTGAAGCCCCGTTGATAATCGGTGGGGATTTCAATGTACTTCTAAATATTAAGCTTGATAGATCTTCACCCGTACCCAAATTGATACACCACGATTTAAAGCCTATCTTCTTGCCATGCTGGATAATCTGAATTTATGTAATGTATAGCGAAAGAGAAAGGGAGATACAAGGGACTACTCCATTTTTAGTAAGAAGAACAGCCACTTCTCAAGAATGTATTATATTTTTATGGATCTGTCAGAAGTAAATTAGGTTAAGGAAAGAGAGTCTCAGCCCATACACTTTTTAGACCATGGAGCGATAGCATTAAATATCGAACTCCCCTTAAAGCCTTCAAAAAGAAGGTGGACCTTTAATAGAAGATTGCTTCTGCCACCAGACATCATGGATAAGATTAAATTGAGACAGATGTTTTTTAAATCAAAATTTAGCATCAGCTCCTCGACCTGTGGTCTGGGATTCATTTAAATCCTGGTTGAGAAGGTTTTTGTAGGGGTCTGCGGTGGACTTGGTCGGATCGGAAAAAGAAAAGATAGCCTCATTAGAGGAGCGGTTAAGAACAGCTGAAGCAAACTTTAAGGTTGGACATGTCCAGGGGGCAGAAAAAGAAAGTCTAGTAGGGAAGGTGGAATATTTGCAGAGGGAACATAGATTGGTATTGGAAGGGATAATGCTACAGAAGATGGGAAAGAAGTAAAATGAGGGTGTTCGATCAAGGAGAGAATTGTGGGGAACTACTTGCACTGAAAAGTAGAATGGATAGGTCCCATTACTTTATTAGAAAGATCAGACTGGAAGATGGCGGCCAGAATACTGACAATAAAGAGGAAATAGAATCTGCATTCAGTACATTCTTCAAGGACTTCTAACAGGAGAATTTAGTGGTAGATGAGTTCGACCTAGACCAGTGGCTTTTAGAAAAACAGCTCTCAAGGCTGAGTGCTGATAGCTTATCATTCCTTAACCAGAATGTACCAGGGAGTGAAATTCTGGTGGCCCCTAATAAAACTAAGAAATATAAAGCAGCAGGCCCAAAATTGAACCCAAATGAGATGTATGGTCTTTTGGCAGAAGAAGTCATTCCTATTTGGATAAGATTGTTTAACAAAATATTGAGAGGTTCTTCCCCACTGCCGGATTCATGGAATGAGGCAGTCATCACATTAATTTTAAAGCCAGGGAAAGATCCTACACAATGCCAATCCTACCGGCCAATATCGTTATTGAACTGTGATTATAAAATCTTCACTGGAGTATTGAATGCTTGTTTACTTAAAATCGCCCGGTCCATAATTCATGAAGATAAGAAGGGTTTCCTCCCTGGGCAACAGATGAAAGATCTAGGGCCAGATGTAGGCATCCGAATACCGGTCGGTAAATGGCTGAAAGTACCGATTTTTGGCCGTTACCGACCGGTATTTGGATACTGAGATGTAGGGCATTTAAAAACACAGATTCAGTCAATTTACAGAATCGGTAATTTTACCGAATCTGTAATTTTACCGAATCGGTAAATTTACCGAATCGGTAAAATTACTGATTCGGTAAAATTACCGAATCTGTGTTTTGAGATGTAGGTAGCACTGTAAACAGTGCTACAGGGCTTTAAGGATTCATTATTTACCACCAACTATTTGTTGGTGGTAAATAACGAATTCCTATGTAAATGCAAATATGTGCATTTACACCTGTGCCCTAAGGGCATGTATGTGTGCCACATGGCACACAAGCACTAATCAGGGGTGCAACAGGCTGTCAAAGTGACACCCTGCCACCCTTGAATTTTTCGGTATTTACCGAATCGGTAATTACCGATTCGGTAATTGACATTCAATCCTATGGGCCTCCAGGCCCATAGGAATCAATGGCAAATACCGAATCGGTAAATACCGATTCAGTAATTACCGAATCTTACCGATTTGGTAAAAAATACTGAATTATTAAATACATCTAATTTACCGATTCTAAAATACTGAATCGGTAAAATTCGGTATTTTAGAATCGGTAAAAAAGATTTACCTACATCTAGCCTCAAGTTCTTACTCTAATTAGGGTGCATGGTGTACCACTATCGATTATTACCCTAGACACCGCAAAGGCCTTCGATCAAGTCAACTGGTACTATTTGAGTAGAGTATGGAAGGCTTTTGGTTTTGATGAGACCTTCGGAGATGTCCTTAAAAAAATCTATAAAAACCCTAGAGCTAATATTGTAGCGAACGGCAACCTCACGTTCCCCGTATCAATAGGATGCCCGTTGTCTCCTATTCTTTTTGATTTATATATGGAGCCCTTAGCTCAAAGTTTAAGGCAAAATATGGGAATACTCCCTTTTTCAGCAAATGGCTTCTCAAGGAAGCTAGCTTTGTATGCTGATGACTTGATTCTGTTTACATCTAATGCCAATCAAGCCCTACCAGAACTATTAGACAAGTACAGGCTTAGAGGAATATGTCTGGATATGAAGTTAATAGCAATAAGACCGAAATTATGACCTGGAATATGGCAGTGTACAGGGTTAGGGTACCAAAGGAGATAAGGTATCTAGGAATAATCATAGTACAAGAATTTAAGCAATTGCCTAAAATTTATTTGGAGAAAGTCTCTAAGGAAGTCACATTCTTTTGAAGAATTGGCAGAATCTCCCTCTCACACATTGCGATAGGACAAACCTGGTTAAAAAAATGTGTCTTGTGCCTAATTTTGCCTATTTCCTTAATAATATTTGCCAGATGTTCGATAAAAGCATTTTAGCTCAAATCCAGGGAAGGATCTCTGCTTTTATTTGGGCTGGCAAAGGATTCAGATTATCTTGGAAACAACTTAGGCGAAAGTTTGTACACGGTGGCCTGGGTTTACTGGACTTGCAATTATATTGTTGGGCTTACCAATTAAAGAACTGCAGGATGCTTCTCCTCAGGCCAGACGACACTTTGATTGGATGTATGTTCAAGCTATGTTGATGAACAGCCCAGAGGAGGGCATTATGTATAAATTTGGTGCCCCCAATTTTTTTTAAATGTCCTACTGAAGGTGTTACATGCTGCTGCTAAATTGTGTTTCGACTGCCGTTCAAGCCTAGGTGTACCCTACTATTGCGAATGGGCCCCCGTGTGGGAATCCCCAGGTACACCTGAGTGTCTGCTGGATGACTTATCTCAGCCATTGAAAACATCGGGGGCTACATGATGGGGCAATATAGTCGAAGGGAGTAGCTGTTTGCCCTGGCACACTTGGAGGAATTTAATCAAATTTCAGGCTATCCAGATTTAAATATTATCAGATTTCAATGTGGTTAAAGAACCGGCAGCGGCATCTCCCCACAGACAATGCAATGGAGGATGACCTTCAAAACCAAACCCCCCCCAAAAAAGAACTATCTCCTCACCGCTGCAGACAGGAAGCTTGAGCCCCCTCATTTGTTCTGGGATAAGTGCTTGCCGGATGAGGAGTTGAAAAATGTATGGCAAGTACCGTTAGACATGCTATACCCATTGATCAAATCGCCAGCACTAAGAACAAATCTCACCTTTTTATTCTTTAGAAGATTTACTGGTCTCCACTCAAGATATCCAAAATAAGAGGAAGCAGAGAAGCCAGATGCACAAGATGCGGTCCCCAGGACACGGATGACAATTATATGTTTGCTATTTGTCCATTGCTGAAAGAGTTTTGGGATAATTTGGGTACGACCTTGTGAGAGGCTCTGGGTAAAGGAGTCGAGGTAAGCCCTACCTTAATTTTGTTTGGTGTTGTCCAGTCATTTGAAGGTGAGGAGGGCTTTACGAGTCTGCAGAGTAAACTTGTGTTTAATTGGATTTTCTTAGCAAGAAGGGAAATTTGTTAGAAATGATGACAGGCAGCACCTCCAACATGGGGGGGGGGCTGGTGGAACTAAGTAAGATATTTTAGAGATCTAAATCAAAAGGTTAACTTCAATATTAAAGAAATGAGCTTGGGTTATTTTGGAAGTGTGTAGACTCTGAATAGAAGGTTGTGGCTGGAATAAAATGTCCCATGATTATACCTCTTGGTCAACTCATGATATATAATGTGGGTTGGATCCCACAGAACATCAGCTGAGATCAGACCCCAAGATATAAGCAATTGGGTTGGTTAATACTGAGAGGTTGCTTATTATATGGAGGTTATATGAGGACTAAAAAAAAGAAAAAAAAGATAATCAATTTGTGCTAATATACTTTGCAGTTCACTTCTCACTAACCGAGTAAGTAGACAAAACACTTCATGACCAGTGGTCCATTAGTGGCAACTACTGTTAGCAACTTAATTGAGATTTCCTTCTACCTTGCAATGGCGTCAATATGTTGAGTGGAGCTCATGGAGTTCATGCCATAAAGGACAACCTACATACTTTTGACTATTCTAACAATATTATCTTTCCTTTTTACATCCGACCCAGCTGCTTAGTGTGTGGAACAATTTCTGCAGTCAAGGGGATATATTTTTTCTTCTTATCATGGGTTTAAACCAACAATTAGACATTATTCTTCAGTCAAATATAGGGTCAACATCATTTAATGATTAATGTTAGGGTGCTTGGCAGAGTAATGTACATACTCAGCATACTGTGGAAAAAGGTGCAGTATTTACCATAACCGGTACATATAGATACCTTTGGATTGGCTAACTATCTGGTGTGGTAAATACTTCAGGTCAGATGTATCATTATTTCATGCAGTGCAGTGCAGCAACTGACTGCACTGCGTGAGAGGGAAAGGGCAGGAACAAGCCGTATTTACCATTATATCAAGCAACCTTCTGTCATGTTGCAAGGGTGCCTGCATTGTAGACAGAATTGTTTTTGTGCAGGATGGACAGCACACGTAGAAAGAGGAAACAACAAGGAGATATTTCTCCTCGTTATGCCTCTGCTGGGGGGGCACAGCATTTTGACGCAGTCCCTGATCCATCAATAATGGTATATCAGGAAATGTGCCAAAATCCATGGGTGGATGCATGGGAGAGCCCACCCTCCACCCATGGAACTCCTACCTGCCGCAGAGTAAAGCAAAACAGCTTTTTGCGCTGGCTTGTGTTTCTCTAGATTTATCCATTCATGCAGGCCACTCAAGGTGGCCTTGTGTGCCTTGATAAATCTCACTTAGATTTTGTGCCCCTTTGCGTGACAAGGGCGATGCAATACCCCTCTCTCTTTCAAGTTCGTCAGCTTGCAATGGGGCCCTTCATGAGGATTCTGTATTGATCACACCGGAACTCACATTTGGCCTTTTTGCCCTGCATTTTAGCATGCTAAATTTCACCAGGTTTTACAAGGCAAAATCTGTTAAGGAAATCTGTGGAATGCAGTAATTACAGGTAAGCTCAGAATTTGGATCCATCCAAAAACTACTGTTTCAAAAGGAATCAGATATCACCTAGAACTCATAGTCAGATCCTGTCCTTTCTGCTTTACAAGTGATTAATTGTGCAGACGTTCAGCCTTTTTCTTCAATGTGTTTAGGTTATTGATGGCACCCTGTGTTCAGCACTGGTATATAGTTTTATGAGTCAATAAGATCTATATTTTTAATTATGTTTTCCCTCAATTGATTATATTTCTTTCCAGTAGCAGTAGAATGTATTTACTGTCCAGGCTACATTTCTCACCTCAGTTAGTGTGTACTGCTGTTTGTTTTGATCATTAGATTTGTGTTTCACTTTGATTCATAAAGGTTCTAAAAGAATTTCTAGGTTATATAACTCAGGTCGCATGTGTTCCACTCCACTGCCTATGAAGGCATACTTGGGGGAATTCCAAGGTTTTGTATAGATATTCATTTATTAATACCAGATCCTGCCGGTAGATAAGTGAAGCCTATAGTAAGGGTGTTTGAGATATTTGGAGGAAAATCATTATTTCGAAAGACTGATAGTAAATTTTTCATGTTACCCAGGCAAATCAGGGGTCACTGGGCTCAAACTATTATAAAAACAATAATGCAGCTTTAGGATTCTGGGGCTTACCTTACTATTGGAGCCACACCTGAATACCAGGTTCACCCCTTTGGCACTTGAACATTAGTCTAGCTAGGCATAGCTGGCCAAGGCCTACTCAGGGAGGGGTGTCTGACAGCATATCGCAGAAACAAATATCGTTTGGACTGAATATTGTGTAAAAAATATCGAGGACCAAAATATCGAGAAGGTAAGTTCAATTAGGTAAGTATTGATTTACTACTCTTAACTGCACATCTACGTATCTTGAAAATATACATATATTATCAAGGTACATATTTGTGGAGTTAAGTCCTTAAGATCTTTCACGAGTTCTTCCCGACCGTAGAGGATGAACCTATCACAGAGGTAGCCGAAGGCGAAAACACAGACCCACTGAAGAGGAAGCCTAGCCAGGTTCCTGGAAAACCTGCTCTGTCCTCTTTTCCTCTAATCACAGTTCCATAAATGAAGGAAATTTTACTTGGCCTAAAGTCTGGATCAACCTCTGATTCTTGCATGCTGTCCACACTCAGATTTGGCCCCAACCCAATAGCTAACTTCCTGTTCAAGGTCTTCAATAATGCACTTATGTCCGGCCACTATCCTGCCACCTGGAAGGAAGCAGTTGTCTCACCACTTCTTAAAAAAAACCAACACCGATCTCTCAGAGCTGAATAATTTTCAACCTATCTCCTTTCTCCTCGCCCAGGCCAAAATCCTGGAAAAATTCATCAATGTTGAGCTGATGAAACATATTGAATCCCAGGAAATTCCGGACAGCTCTCAGAATAGATTTCAGGCCTGTCACAGCACTGAATTCTCCTTGGTAGAGGCCTCTGACTGTATCCGCCTGCAGGTTGACCAAGGTATATCTGCTGTGTTGATTCTGTTCGATCTCTCGGGAGCATTCAGTACCATCTCCCCAGTACGCATGACTCAGCAACTGTGTGAGGCAGGAGTCACTGGGAGGGCCCTGCAGCTTCTCCACTCTTTTATTACCAGTAGAACCCACACCGTCAGTTGTGGAGGCTTTAAAGCAAAGGCCTTTGGCCTTCCTTGTGAGGTCCCCAAGGGATCTTTGCTCAGCCCCACTCTTTTCAACTTTTATGTGACCCCCTGGCAAAACTGGTGAGATTGTTCGGGTTCCAAGTACTCTCCTACAAGGATGACCCACAAATAATTGCCTCCATATCTAATGATTTGCAATCAGTTGCTCAAAAGTTCAATCAATGTATGTCCAGCATCATACGTTGGATGAAGGACAATTCATTAAAAATAAATGGGGACAGAACCGAGGTGCTAGTCTTTGGACCACAGAATTCAATCTGGTCTACTGTCCAGTGGCCCTGAGTTTGCTGTCCTCTTCCTGTTCCGGTCAATCTTGCTAAAAATCTGGGAGTCCTTTTTGACGTGGACCTGTCCCTTGATACCCAGGTGACCCGTACAGTCAGCACCTGCTTCTACATCCTTAAAATCTTGAGGAAAGTACTGCCATATATCCCATTGGAACTACACCGGCCCACTATCATAGCACCAGTCACCTCCCAGGTGGACTACTGCAATGCTCTGTACCTTAACATCAGCACAGGTTCGTCGAACAAGCTTCCGGTGGTACAGAACACTGAAGCAAGGCTGATACTTAACATCCTGAGGTATCAGTCAGCCAGGGAAGGAATCCAAGCCCTGCACTGGTTTCCCATCAGGAAGCCCATCTCCTTCAAGGTTCTGAATTTGGTGCACAAGGCAATGCATAGCAACAGCTCATCTTATCTAAAAACTATGTTTCAGGAGTACACTCCAGGGAGGACCTTGAGATCCTCTTCTCTAAAATAAATGTTTTCTCCCAGATTTCGCAGGTCCAAGTGGAGTGGATGCTCCTTCTCTGCGGGGGCCGCAAATCTCTGGAACTCTTTGCCCCTTCCCATTAACAAGGCAGACTTGTTTCCGGTCTTCAGGAAACTCTTGAAGACCTTATTATTTGCCTCCTTGCTGGTTGTTGCTGTTCTCTTTTCTCCCTGTTCGCTTAGCGCCTTGACACCATTTGGTATAAGTGCACTTCATAAATAGTATCATATCCTATCCTAATTATAGTTAAAGTTTGCTTGACCATCGAAACTTACCTTCACAATATTTTTGTCCTCCATATTCTTGACTTGATTTTATGTCCACATGATATTTCTTCTCCGATATTTTGCGCAAACAGCATCAAGGGGGGGACCTGAGTTGGAAGATTCAGAACTCAATCATATAATAAGGAGGGATAAATCCTTGCCAGACAATGTTTATAATTGAAAATAAAAGATTAAACCCAGTACACAGCTAAATACTACACTTGAAACATAAAGGGTAAAATTCTAATAATTATATTTGGATGTATGTGGGGGAAGGGAGTTTGATAGTCCTTGCTTCACACTGCTCTTTGAGTCTTACAAGTAGTAGTGCAGAAGCATTGCTAAGTACATTAAGCTGAAACCAGGTGTGTAAGGTGCAATCCCATTTCACTTTTCCAAGGCTGTACATACAACAGTAATGCTGACAGTGTAACATAAGTTACTGTCACAGGCACCATACCTTTAAATAGATGATAAGAGAGCCCTTTCCACAGCACACTGTCAGCCAGAAGAAGAGGACTGCTTCATGCAGTGTGCATGCTTACACACAAGCATCTCAAAAGAAAAGCACTGACTCTTCCCCAGCCACCGACTTGCCCCTGCTGGGGGAAGGGAATCGCCTTCTCTTTCAGAATTTCCATGGGCCCAAAGCTGAAGCTCACCAACCAAAGAAATGAAGATCCCATCCCATTCACAGAGATGAGATTGTCCAGGGTTTGTGATTAAACATCAGACTTGACACAAAGCCATCACTTTCCTTTTCTTGTCTGACACTCACAGTCACTTTTGCCTTGTGTGGACGCCTTCCTTAGCTCATCCATGGGTCAGTTATGGGGAGATTAAAGTGTCCAATGACAAGCAAAGTTTCTCTGACAAAGATGTCTTGCTATGAGGCCCACTACTAAGAGACTAAAGTCACCAGTCCTCGTTACATAAATTGGCCCTGAAAAGCACAGTGTACAGTGGTCCAATGTCCAATTCTTCCTGCACATGACCTCTTTTTCTAGGCAGCCTTAACTGCATGCAGAGAGACCTAAAGAACTTCACTCCACTAGTCAGCGGTCTCCTTCCTTGATGGTGGATCAAGGCAGCTGCTTCCAACATACAGGCCCACGTGCATCAATCTCGGCTTTTGCGATTTCTAAATTGCGATAAAAAGCGATTCGCAATTTAGAAATCGCAAAAGCCTATGCATGATTATTTTTTAAATATTTATGCAATTCGGTAGAAATCGCTATTTCTACCGAATCGCATAAAAAATGCGATTTTGAAATTGCGAATTCGCAATTCCCATTCATTCCTATGGGCCAAAAGGCCCATAGGAATGAATAGGAATTGCGAATTCGCAATTTCAAAATCGCAAATCCTGATTGCATTTCAAGGGTGGTGAGGGGGGTTCAAATGAACCCCCCCTGCACCCCTGAAATGTATTTTTCGCATCATGTTGCACACACACATGTCCTAAGGACATGTGTGTCCGTAACATGAATGCTTTTAAAATGCATTTTCTGTGTTAATTACACTTTTTGCAAATTTACCGAGTAGTTCAACTACTCGGTAAATTTGTCCCTCTAATTGCGAATTCGCAATTTCAAAAGTATTCATGCATTGCTTTTAAGAAATCGCAAATTTGCGATTTCTTAAAAGCAATCGCATTTTTGGAAATCGCAAAAATGTTGCGATTTCTAAAAATGCTTGATGCATTCCAAAAAGCATTTTTGGAATCGCAAACGGCCGATTTTAAGGAATCGCACCGTTTGCGACTCCAAAAATGCTTGATGCATGTGGGCTTTAGCTCCTAAAGTAGTTGGCAGTCAAAACCCCAAGACTGGAACTGAGGAGCATTTCTCGGCCTATAGTGGTCTGAGACCAGAGTCCTAGCAATGGTCAATGAGCAATCCTATTTTTCCTCAATGTAGATCTGTTTTTCAGTGTCCAGTTCTATTTATGGTGATGTGTGATTCCAGGGGATTTCCCCCCTTCCCCACAATCTGTTGTGTCACATTTCATGGATGTGCTGACTAAGCCAGAAGCGGGTTGGATCTGGGTGTTGTTTGTGAGGGGCTGTAAAACAACATCTTTACAGGCAAGGGCTTTACCCTTCCTGACTAATACACAAAACTGCTTACAGCACTCTTCAGGGAAGATGAAGCAGGGAATGTGCAGGGACTGTCCCTGTATTTGGAAAAGAGCTTCTGTCCTCCACCCACAATTTATGTGAGCCTGGCTAACTTGAAAAGAGCCGAGGACACATCTCTTTCTGGCAGGATACCCCTGCCCCTTCGTCTTGTCAGCAATACGCAAACAGGAGTTCCAAATGGATTCCAGCGTGCACACACATAGCACCAGCTACAGACCAAATAGCCCTCTTCAAACCATATTCCATAAGAGTGGATTGAACGTTCATTGCAACAGGGAAAATGCCTCTAAAACAATCAGTTGCTTGCACCACTGGAAGTCCTTCCTAGCCCGGTGAGATAACAGCAGTTCTCATTAAAGAGGGATACATTTGGTATGTCACTCCAAATCTGGGCCACATGCCATTTCAAGGAGGCCCTTCGCACACAAGCATGATTGTTGTATGAGCTGAGGAGAAAGATTAAAAAGCTACAGCCCCATGCTGCAAAGGAAGATGGAGGTGAAAAGTGTATTGATCCACACAAGGAAACATTTATATCAGTGGCAGCTGGCATGTGCCAAGGGTGGTGAGGCGGGTGAAACATTAACATTTTTTTTTTTATTAAAAGCACCTACCTGCGAGCATGATGTCCTACTCGATGGTCTTCACTCCTCGGGGTAGGCAGGCAGGCAGACTCCAAACTCCCAAGCCAATCCTGGTGTTGCTCTCATCAGCATGAGAGCAGCGCCAGGATTGTCGGGAGCGGCCCCTATCAGCACTCAGAAAAGCACTGGAAGCTTTTGCTTTCTCTAACTCAGCTGTCATAAGACAGCTGGGTTAAAGATGTTTAAAATGTGCATGATTTGCTGGCCGTTGCAAGACAGCTGGCCAAAAAGACATGCGCACTTTAAACTCAAAAGGCCCGATTCACAGAACTAACTTATGACAAAATCCTAAACTTACTACTCATGGTATTCACAGAATGCACTTACGACTGTCCAATGTTTACGTCCGCACTCAGGCCGGAATTTCCGCACCCGGAGTGTAAGCTCCACACCCAAAGCGGAATTTCCACCATCGAGCCGGAATCTCCGCTTCCGGGCCGGAATACCCACAATGCATCAGATATAGTCAATTAACCCCAGATTGTGGGTATTCCGGCCCGGAAGCGGAGATTCCGGCTCGATGGTGGAAATTCTGCTCCGGGTGTGGAGCTTACACTTCGGGTGTGGAGCCCACACATTGTCTGCATTCAATTGAAGCAACAACCTGCAGGGAGAAAGGGGGCTTTCTTATTTTAACATCCAGCTGGACTGGGACAAAAAAAAAAGGCCTGATTTAAAAGACCATCAGCCCTTCTTTTGTTCAAGTATCACCCTGGCTGGGAGTTATCCAGGGTCTATTACCTAGATGCTGAGGCAATGGATAACAACAAAGGCAAACAGCTTGTTATCACTACACAAGTACCTTAAGTACAGACAATGGAATAGGGCAAATTAAATACATAAATAGCTCCTATTCCGTCGATTGTTGACATCAACCCCCCCCTAGCAACCTGCCTCACCGCACTCACCTGCACCAGCCACTACTGTGGGCAGCACACTTATTATAAACAGATTGATGGGGTCTTTATCTTATCTTATTTGCGAGTAGCAAATAAGGAATACTCCCCATGCATTTTGGCCCATAGGAATGCATGGGGAGTTATTCCTTATTTGCGATTAGCAATTAGCTAATCGCAAATAAGGAATCAGTGGGAATCGCAATTAATATTGCGATTCCTACATGATTACCGTTTTGCGAGTCTCAAATAGCGATTCCTTATGATTCGCTATTTGAGCCTCGCAAAACGGCCCGATCATGAATCAGGCTGTTAGTGTGCACAGTACCCTGCGTTACAAATGATCCTACTAAAATAAAAAAGAAATCTGTAAAGTGCTCAGCCTTTCAGTAACGAGCAAAAGATAATGAATAAAATAAAATAAGTCACTTATCCAGCTGTATTCATCCATCAATGTTCCACCGAGGTCAAAAATAAATAAAGACGTTCCATAAAATAGTTCATGAAAAGATACAAGCATTACCCAGTCTGGAAATAAATGTGAAAGCTGAAAATAGAGTTATGATCTGGGCTGCATCCTGAGCAAATAAAAATCTATTAGTGTCTAATTTCTTTCACACTACTAGATGAAAGAACCCTTGGTGTGAATTAATGTATGTAAAACAAGGATCCTTTGGATAGGTGTCCAGTCCCTCAACCTGATCCTGTCTTTTACCCAACCTTCGTAGCATAGGGCCAGATTCCTGAACCTGTAATTGTTAAATAGCCCAAACTCAACCTGAAGGTAATGGAGCACTTTATATGAGGACTAGTTACATAACATGAGGTCACATTCAATCAATATCAACCAATATAAACTTTTTTCGGTTTTAAGAATTAAAAAAGCATGCCAGCAGTACAAGCCATAAAATGGCACATCCAGTAGAATGTATCCTCGATATCACATTCAAATAAAATAATATATATATATATATATATATATATATATATATATATATATATATATATATATATATATATATATATATATATATATATATATATATATATATATATATATATATCATTACGATCGCCGCTTGCCTGCTGAACTGCTTGAGGCGGGTGCATCCTTCGTGCAAACGGCCATGCTCGTATTAATATCACTCCCAAGAAGTGTCCCTCTTTAAAAGACACACGGAGCACACTGGGGATTTCTACAGCTTTTAATGCAACCAGCATGACGCGTTTCGTCTTGCGACTTCCTCAGACGCTGTGTGCAAAGTTTAAAAGCTTTTCGCTGTCAAAGTTTTTAAAAGTCAGCCTAGCTCCTCCTCTTCTGGCATCAGCGAAGAGGGACTATTTTCATGGTCCTCCCCCTTCTCATTCACCCTGTTTTTGGCTGCCATCTTTCAGTGTGTTTTCGACGTTATCAATGATGCCACTAACCAAATTCGTGGCTAAGTTCCACTCTAGTAGTCTTCCATTGTTCTGGGTACAAACACACTGTCCAATTTGATGGTACGATTTTACCAGAGGTAAGTTGTGGAGCTTGTTGGTCCGCTTAATCCCATTACGCCAGCCGCTGATTTGGAAACCCGTTTCAGTGTAGACGACGTCAGTCATCGGCGCTACATTGCGTTAGTCACAATCCAATCTGTTGGCAGATATCGGGGTTCCTTTTCATTGGCGGTTCACGCAGGCTCTTTATCCCTAGTTACCATCACGAACGCCGCTTGCCTGCTGAACTGCTTGAGGCGGGTGTATCCTTCGTGCAAACGGCAATGCACGTATTAATATCACTCCCAAGAAGTGTCCCTCTTTAAAAGACACACGGAGCACACTGGGGATTTCAACAGCTTTTAATGCAACCAGCATGACGCGTTTCGTCTTGCGACTTCCTCAGACGCTGTGTGCAAAGTTTAAAAGCTTTTCGCTGTCAAAGTTTTTAAAAGTCAGCCTAGCTCCTCCTCTTCTGGCATCAGCGAAGAGGGACTATTTTCATGGTCCTCCCCCTTCTCATTCACCCTGTTTTTGGCTGCCATCTTTCAGTGTGTTTTCGACGTTGGTCCGCTTAATCCCATTACGCGGCTGGCGTAATGGGATTAAGCGGACCAACAAGCTCCACAACTTACCTCTGGTAAAATCGTACCATCAAATTGGACAGTGTGTTTGTACCCAGAACAATGGAAGACTACTAGAGTGGAACTTAGCCACGAATTTGGTTAGTGGCATCATTGATAACGTCGAAAACACACTGAAAGATGGCAGCCAAAAACAGGGTGAATGAGAAGGGGGAGGACCATGAAAATAGTCCCTCTTCGCTGATGCCAGAAGAGGAGGAGCTAGGCTGACTGAGGAAGTCGCAAGACGAAACGCGTCATGCTGGTTGCATTAAAAGCTGTTGAAATCCCCAGTGTGCTCCGTGTGTCTTTTAAAGAGGGACACTTCTTGGGAGTGATATATATATATATATATATATATATATATATATATATATATATATATATACACACATATAAAAACACACAAATCATTTAAAACAGCCTCGTGCACCAGAGGATTTAATCACATTTTTTTTCAGTCTTACATCAACTTAAAAAAACCTAAGAACATTATAAATGGTTTACCCAGTGAGGATTTGCAAATAGATTAGAGCGGGTCGAACCTGGAGTTAGCATTTTTCACTATGGGAAAAAGGTATAATATCCTGGAAGCATCGTAAAAACTACAAAACATGGAAAAGTGTAGCTTGTCCAGAGGATACTTATTGTTGCAGCCACAGGGCAAAAGTTTATGGCCCCAGTTCACACAACGAGGATAGGCTAACGAATAAGTCAGTAGGTCCAGCCAAAACCTTGTTGATAGGAACCAATTGTACGTGGTTGTAACAAGCAAAAGGTAGGGCTCAGTAGGGGACACAGTTTTCCGGTACTTACAGAACGCGAGGTGCATTGCAGGATTCTATCCATTGAGGGATTTTTCCTCACACACATTTCTCCTACCCAGGTGAGGTAGAGGAGCTACGATGGATGGAGCTTTTTGAGTGGGTCCTAGTGAAGACTAAATTATATCGGAATATTGGAAAATTCAATCTCGGAATTAATGCTGGAAACGTGGTTGTTCATCTACAGTTTACAACGACCCGCTCTCTTCATTTGATCTCTATATGTATAAGGACATCATTCGCAGCCCCTATTTGCTATGGGATTAGTCTAACATACAGATACCTGCTGAATTTTTGGCTCTTCCACGAGTTATCAAGACACTTTGAGCCGTATGTCTAGGCGCCTGTCACCATGCAGTGTTTAGCCCAGGATAAGGTCAGTGCTCTGGATAGTCTTCATCCGAATGTTGCTTACTTGCAACAAATTTGATTGACAAAGCTTTAACTATGAGTATTTAATGCCTTGCCAAATGAAATGAATGTGTAAGGCTTACCAAAATATGTAACATACCATCAGAGCCCTGAGGAAGGATGGTACATGAGATTCCGAAAAGCGCGTCAGCGCATTTTTTGTTGTTGTGCATGTTTATGATGTATGTTTTTGTTTTTGTTAAACTGTTTTTTTCTGATTATCAACTTTTTTCGCTATTTTTGTGGTTGCTATTTATGTATATATTATTTTATTTTTGTTGTGGTTGAGACATGTACCTCAATTTTCCATACTGCTTCGTCTATGTTGGGACTCCAACGAATTAGATTTAGATGTGAGTCATATTTATTTATATTAATCATATGTATAAAGTATTTATTGAAAAATTATGGATTGTTAATTGAAAGAAATGAATATATATATATTTTTAAATTAAAACACAAAAACAGTTATATAAATGTGTTGCTTTCTGTGTGGGACTGTTTTGATGTGAGTAGGATTCAGGGGGTTTTCTGCTGTACTTTTGGGGACATAGTTTTCAACATAACATAACGGCGAACACTAGGATCCAGCAGAGCATCCTAATCCCTAACCATTGACTGGTATAGGAAAATGTGGTCTTTCACCAGATTATGATCCTTCTTACAGATCCCGTCTGGGTTGGTGAATAAATCTACCATTCTTAAACTGAAGAGGAAATCCTAAATATATTTAACTTGGGAATCTTAAGGAAATGATCAAGAGATAGACAGTCCTATATAATGTCCTTACTCAACTGGATTACAGGTCAAGATCAGAGAGAGAGGGCGAAAAAGTCATAGTGTCAGTTATGTAAGCCACTCCCATTTTATTTGTGCACTGAGAATGTAGGTGCACTTTGCAGAACGCACAAAACACGTCTCAAAAATGCACTCTCCACCTTTTGCAGTTCATCCAGGTTAGTGTATCCCCAGATCTCACTCCTGTATACTACCTTGGAAATGCACTTAGCCCTATAAATTTGTAGGAGAGCCCCAGTGAGTCTACTGCCCAACCGTGATGCAAGGTTAAAAATGGCGGCATTCCCCCTAACAAAATCCTCCTTCTTCCTATTAACGAGCTGATGCCAATTTAGGGCAGAATTGTTCAACAGGTCAACATAAAAAAAACAGTCTTTGGCAGGGAAAAGTGGAGGAGGTTGTGGAACGAGAACCTACCACCATCACAAAAGATTTTTTATCAGGCACTGAAAGATCCAACTCTTCCATGAAGTGAACAAAAGAGATCAACATAATCTGCAGTCCCCTAGCAGCTTTAGCTATCAGAACTGCATCATCTGTGTATAGTAAGACAGGTAAGCAGCGCTGCCCTACCTGTGGGCAGTCTATGTTTTGGTCCACTAGAGCTTGCCCCAAGTTATTGATATGTAAATTAAAAAGAAAGGAGGCCAGGATACAACTCGCTGCACCCCTCTTTAAAGTTTGAAACCTCGTGTAATCTGTAAATCTTTGGAATAAGGTACCATGGCTACCGTTTCCCTGTGCAGATCGCTCATAAATAAAACAACATCCCGGTCCACCCCTATAGATAACATCATCTGCAGAGCTTAGATCTGTTAACGTGATCAAACCCTGATGAGAGGTCCATAAATGCGAAATAGATGGAATCAGTGTGAACAGCAGTGTACTTACTAGGGACCAGATATAAGTTCAGGAAGTGATCTACTGTAGACCACCCTGTGCAGAATCCCTACTGACCTAAATATATAGCATTGTTGGAATCAGCCCAGTTTAAAAGTCTTTTCAGGAGAATATGACCCACCACCTTAACCACAGTAGGTGCTATCCCTATCCCCCTTCTTAAAAATAGCAATGATAATGGAAATTGTCTACGAAGAGGGGGGTCAGCCGCCACTGCTTAGTTAATGAGGTTGGTCAGGATAGGTGCCCAGACCTTTATATACAAGATGTGGAGGTTTGGGCACTTATCCTGACCAACTTCAACAACTCAGCAGTTCTTAGACAGTCCCATAATATATTTCCTGGCCTCCTTGACATAGAATGTTAAAACAGCTTTCTCTTCTCCTGCATCCTCACCCCCACAAATTAGTGATGATGGAGGGTTGTTAATTTCTTCAAAATTGGCCAAACAGATCTCTTGAGAAATATGAGTCTCCAGGGGCTCAACTTTACTTGGGAAGAGTCCCTGGGTTTAACACACAGTTCTCTCTTGAGATTTATCAGCACCTTGGAGCATTCAGAATCAAACCACCTCGGCAACGAACCCTAGTGCCAGAATACAGGGGCCTTCAGGAGGGTTGAAATAGTATTCAAAATCCCAGAGAATGCCTTCAGGACACACAATGGGCTGCTCAGCTAAGATGTGCAGATTTCAATTTCCTTCTTACAATGTGTACAACTGGAATTGTAGAAAGGGTCTGGAGTTATCTAGCGCTGCAGCGGGTGAGGTGTTTGGTGTTATCTTTGCTGCCATTTCCGCGTTCAGTGGGATACGCCCACCTGCGCTGGCCACGCCCCCTTCAGCAAAAGCCTACTTATAGCGCTGACTACGAGCGCCGCACAACTCACTTATTTCTCCTGAGGCACAGCCGGGAGCAACGATCTCTTGCTAATTTTTAAAATTGTACTTCTTTGTGTTTTTAAAATTGTTCACCTACCTACCCTTGGCGCATCTAATTTTCCTCGGCCATAGACACCCCCGCACAGCGGATCTAGCGCTGCAGCGGGTGAAGTGTTTGGTGTTATCTTTGCCGCCATTTCCGCGTTCAGTGGGATACGCCAACCTGCGCTGGCCACGCCCCCTTCCAACCCTCTTCTCCACCTGTATATAGTATATGTCCCCACCGGAAGCGCAGCGGGCGCGACGATTGCGCGCCGAAGGCGCGCCTAAGGGAAGCCCGTCTGCGCCCGTCCGCGGCCGGCCGGGGCCTGGGGCCCGTCACTCTGCCCTAATTACATCTTTTGCCCCTAGGGACTTGATCGCTTTACACACACTCTGGCCGCTGGAATCTACTAGCTACTTAAAACTACAACAACTAAGCATTTTCCAAGCCCGCAGTACTTTTCCAGAGTTCAGGACCCTCCCGTCCTCCATCACCCCCGAGCACATAGTCACCCCCCCTTCTTCTAAACCCTTGTCCGCTCAGGCACCTGCTAATATGGATTTAGCAATCACATACCTTAACACCCGGTCGTTAGTCAGCCACCAACTTGACATATGCCACCTCCTGGATTCAGACCGACCTTACATTCTACTCTTAATGGAGACCTGGCTGAATGAGGATTCCCCCCTGACATCTTGGCAGCCATTCCACCTGGGTATTATATTCTCCAAGCAAACCGGCCAGCTGGGAAACCTGGTGGTGGCGTAGCCGCCATTATCAAACTCTCCCTCAGGTTCACCTCCCTCTCCCTACTCACCATTCCCCAGGGCGATTGCCTGGCAATCAGATTCGAATCCTCGGTGTCCCCCCTCACCTGCGTCCTGGTATACCGCCCTCCCCAACCCATGCCCAACTTCCCCTCGCTCTTCGGCGACCTACTTTCTCAGCTCACAATCAATAACTCCAAACTCCTGGTCCTGGGAGACTTTAACTACTGGCCGTCAGACGTACACGAAAGCTCCCACTCCTTGGCTTTCACCGACCTATTCAGTGGGCTCAATGGCCTTCAACACGTCCACACGGCCACTCATTCCAAGGGCCACATCCTAGACCAGGTGTGGACCTACAATCTCGAAATCAAGTCACTTGCAATCTCACCTTGCCACTGGTCGGACCACTTCTTAATCTCTTTTCTTCTCCTGGTCCCTCCACCGCCCCCCCGTAGCCGAGGCCCTAGCCTCCTGGCCCGTAACTGGAACAAAGCAGACCTCGATCTATTTCTTACCTCTTTAACATCTTCGATTCTGCCCAGCCCCGGCTCCATAGACTCCCAGGAAGCTGCACTTGTCAAATGGCTAGAGTCCGCTAGCGACAAGGTCGCCCCCCTTAAGTTAATTAGAACTAAGCGCCCCCATGACGCACACTGATGGTTCTCAAATAGCCTCAAATCTTTAAAACTGGGACTCCGCCAAGCCGAGCGTCGCTGGCGTAGAAACTATGACCCCTCAGCAAAATTACAATTCTTAAAACTATCTGGAGAATACAAACAGGCAATCTCAGTCGCCAAAACTGCTTACTTCTCTTCAAAAATTCTTAATTCTGCGCAAAAATCGAAAGAAATTTTTGCCATTGTGGAGGAGCTCTCACACCCGGACAGGGTGACCATCAAACCCCTCCCATCTCAGGCACTATGTGATTCCCTTAACCAATTCTTCACAGATAAAATCAGCAAAATCAAAAACACTATTTCCTCTGGATCCCCGGCGATGTCCCTCACAGAGGTTACTCCCTTTTTTAATCCCCACTCCCTGACCCAGCTTCCCCCCATACTAGAAGGAGATTTTCTCTCTCTGCCTAATAAAGTCTCATCTGGCTCCCCCACGGATTGCTGCCCTCCTGCGATTTTCCGTACTGCCTTTTCGGCTTGCCCTGGCCCTCCGCTGGCCCTCCTGAACAATTCTCTCCTGCTCTGTGAGGTCCCCAGCCAGTTCAAGAACCCTGAGGTGGTTCCCATACTAAAAAAAACCAACGCTGACCCCGCGGTTATGGGTAACTTCCGTCCCATCTCCCTTACCTGAGTAAGGTACTTGAAACACATGTAACCAGCGTCCTCAGTTCTTTTATTGAAGATTCCAACTTCCTAGACTCCCAGCAAGCCGGGTTTAGACCTGCCCATTCGACGGAGGCGGTCATCCTCTCTGTCATGGAGGAACTCCGTAGAGGCGCCAACTTCAATATTAGTCAAGCCCTGATTCTCCTGGATCTGTAGGCGGCCTTTGACACGGTCGACCACACCATCTTGGTCGACCGTGTCAAGGAGGCGGGCATCAGTGGGACGGCCCTTAGCTGGGTCCGCTCCTTCCTGACAAACCGCCACCAATCTGTCCGGCTTTCCCAGTTTTCGTCTGACAGGATGAAGCTCACCCGCGGCGTCCCGCAGGGTTGTCCTTGTCACCACTCCTATTCAACCTGTACCTCACCCCCCTGATCCGCTCCCTCCGGGGAAGGAAGGAATGTCACTGCATTTAACTATGCAGATGACATTCAGCCTGTCTTCAACCTCGATTCCTCGGACGAAGCGGCCCAAGACTTTCAGTCCACCCTCTGCCATATCAGTAATTGGATGGGTGCTCACCATCTTAAACTTAACCCCGACAAGACGGAGCTTGTTCTTGTCGTAGGCCCATCCAACCCCTGGAACTCCACCTTCTGGCCCCTTTCCCTTGGCCCCTCTCCCTGCCCCGCTGACAAGGTGAAAAGCTTGGGAGTTTACATCTCCCATGATCTCTCAATGAAGCACCAGGTCAGTGCCACTGTGTCCTCCTGTTTTTTCCAGCTTAGGAAGATCCGGAAAATAGTTCATTTCTTGACCACCGAAGCCCTCACTTTGGCAGTGTTGGCATTAGTCATCTCCCGGATCGACTATGCCAACGCCCTGTATGCAGGCATCCCACAATATCAAATTAAAAGACTACAGCTGATACAGAATCAGGCAGCCCGCCTGATCTACCATCAACCCAAACACCACCACGTCCGCCCCCTGCTTAAAGCCCTTCACTGGCTCCCTGTATCGGAGCGTTGCAAGTTCAAACTAGGCTGTTTGACCCACAAATCTCTGGCCGGCATCGGCCCTTCCTTCATCTCCTCTCTTCTGCACCCCTACGTTCCCTCCAGGCACCTCCGATCCTCTCACCATGCGCTCCTCCAGACGCCTAGGTTTAGGTGCAAAAAACACAGAGGTCTCAGATTCTCTTTCCTGTCTCCCTCATTCTGGAACTCACTCCCGTTGGAACTCTGACTCTCTCTTTCCTACCCTCACTTTAGGTCTCTCCTCAAAACTCACCTCTTCCGCAGCATCTAAACATAAGCACTCTTCACCTTCCCTTCATGCCTCTTTCCCAAAAAAGTGAACAGCGCCAAGAAACCGTCCGGTGTAAGCCGCGCTTTATAAGAATTTTTTACATTACATTTTACATTACATTACATTACAGTTATGTGAGACCACTTAAGCCTCCTACCCCCAGCAGGAGGCTTAAAGGCCCCTCCCAGATACCCTGAGAGTTTAACCCAGCAGGGACCAACAGAATGTGACACACAAAGGGTTGTGATCATTAAAATGGCTCGAGGATATTACAAAATCAGAAATATAAGGAAAAAGAAATGCAGAGACAAAGATAAAAATTCAATAAATGACTTACTTGTAAAGGTGGGATTAATGTCCTTCCTCCTGGGGGGCAACCTTTAAATAGATGGCACTAGATCAAACTTGTTCAGTTAGACATTAAGACTTGTGCCCTGTTGGGTGTGTTCCATGTGCATTCATGACATAAGGAAATATCTTTGGGAGCCCATATCCCTACCCTCGTATCCCCACATAAATGAACATTAAAATTGCCAGCAACCATTACAATTCATAGTGGACAAATTCAAGCCTCTTAAATATGAGCCCAGCACTTCAATGTTACTGTTCCCTGGGGGGCAGAGAATACCATTTAACAATTCAATGATAACAACTTACTGGACCCTATAAAAATCAGAGTGCTTGCAAGGTAACAGTTCTGTTGAGGGAATGCCAAATCTACATCTGATGGCTAAGGACACAAAAATAACCACTCCAACCCCATTGGCCTATCTGCCCTTGAAGGGTTTTCAGGTGTAAAAAATGTCTTATAGCCATCCAGGAAAAACCAGTACGAGGTGAATCAAGTCTCCTGAAGACAGACCACATCAAAGCCTTTGATAAAAAAGCAACCACTTAGGGTCATCAAACTTGCCAGCAAGTACAGTAAAGGACCCATTTTTTTGAGAGTTTTTTATGCATGAGGAGATTAAGGGCCTTATTACGAGTGCAGCGGTCGTTAGGACCGATGTACTCACAGTGATGGTCCGAACATCGCCCCCACTGCGGGTCCGCCAGTGTTATAAATAGGGCTCCCTGTTTTCCATTTTTACTGATTTTTACAGATAAATACAGACAGAAAACCATTTATTTTCTTGTCTGTATTTATTTTTAAATAAGGATGAAAACGAAAATATTGATTGTTTTTGAGTGAATCTAAATACTGTCAACCATGACTACCAGGCCAAAAGCTCTGTTGATCAAAAGGTAAGGGGGTTAAAAAAATAAAGGAATTTTAGTAAAGAGCCTTAAACAGCAATAGGTATGCACAACCTTGATATTAAAATCTGTATGTTTTCTTATATGAGCATATTTTATCATCTGAGTGTGTTTATATCCCTGAAACCTGTCAGTCACTCAGGCATGAGTGCCTATTTATCGGTCAAATAAATGTAGAAATATACTCATTTCAGATTCATTTTGTCACAAAACCCAAAATAAATATGGAAAAATCCAGGTAAAATTAGCAAAAAATAAATATGGATAAATACAGACGGAAATATCCCAAAAATAAATACCATAAAACCGGGGGTCCTAGTCATAAACCACCTACCTGGATCCCAGATGATTCCAATGGGGTGACAACGCTAGTTACCAAATTGCCCTTGGTTTACAGGAGATGACACTGCTCCAGTGGCAAATCCCAGGGGAAGGGTGTTCAGATGGTGAGAGTGTGTAGAGTCAAAGATGCTGCCGCTCGTCTACTCAACAGCAACACTGCAGCAGGCATTAACACCAGTATAATAAATGGTACCAGCAGATATGGTACCTATAAACAAACAAATAATAGGCCTTTAGTCTAGTACTAACTCATTCTCTTAAGGTAGCACTTCACAAAAGCTTTTCAAATCTTAATCTACCTCGTGTTTTGTTGTTGTTTTGTTTTTATTTAGATTGTCCATTGAGGACCCTTCATCATAGTTCTCGAAACTGTAGTGAGTATTATTCAAGCATCAAACCCACAAGCATATTTAGGAAGGGATACCTTCACCCAAGTACTCTCTGGCAGAGCTCTGCCAACAGTATGTACCAGTTGAATAAAAACAGTGGTTTGCAGCACGATGTTGCGACTGTACTCAGCTTGTGGTAAAATAAAGTCTGTTAATGTGTCTCTCCTTTTCTTCTTGATATTTTCTCCATCCAGGTGCGAGACTAATGCGGGATGTTCTTTGTGGTGTGGTCAAACATGGAGGATGAAGGGAGCTGGCAAGACAGAGTCCTGGAAGCTGAGAAACAGGTAAGTGGCAGGAGAAGAGGCTAAGCGAAGGGGAGGAATGTAGATGGTCTTTAAATAAAACTGCTTTAGAATGTTCATAAAGTTTACAATCTAATTGTTTGTACCAAGGAACAGGTGCAGATAATTTACTTAATGAGGCTGCCTTCTAGAAGGTGCGTTAGAATGTTCACAAAGGTTACATACTAATTGCTTATAGCAAGGAAAAGGTGCAGATGGATAATTTGATAGTTCTGTTTTCTTGAAGATGTTTTAGAATATTCACAAAGATCACGTTCTAATTGCGGATAGCAAGGAACAAGTGTTGGGGATTAATTTAAGGAGTGATGTCTTCTGGAAAGTTCAGGTTGAGGTCATCTATGCCATATGCTTCATGCTTATTCTCGTGGATTTTCTGGATATTTCCGAAGCGCCTGAAACCTGACCTTGCAGATGCATGGTAAAATATTTGTAAACACTACAAAGTCTTTTCAAACAAACTGGCGAACACCAGCTACTGCTAACTATTTCCAACAGCATGTAATATGGTCAAAAGTCAGGGTCTGTTTTTTCATAAGTGTTGGGAGGAATGATATGAGTCATGCGGTATATTGTAATAGTCAAGAGTGTTGAGCTGTGGCACCAATCCAGACAGACAGGATCAGGGATCCTGCTGCGCCGGCAGTCTGCAACCAACCTTAATATGCTAGCAGTGCTGATGCCGGCACCACCAAACATATTACGAGTTGATGTTCCAACGCCCATTTCATGCCAGTGAGCCTGCCAAAAAATTGGGGGCTGAGAGGCAAGAATGGGGGCCCTAACAGGGGCCCTTCCGCGTCTAGGCCTGGGGGTGCATGCGTCGGGGCTCATGTTGTGCCCCCCTGGAATTTCACCTCAATTCCTTCACACTATGGCATGCATACCACACCCTGCAGGAACAGGCTACATTGGCTGCCACAGTAGCGGTCTGCTGTTAAGACTCTCCTATGAGCCCTACACAGCTGACACTGTGAGGCTGCTGCAGCGCTGCCTGCCCACCCTGTAAAACACTCATAATTTCTGGCATGAGGGCACACAACTTGGCGGTTTCAAATTTCTTGTTAGGGTATTGGAGAAACTGTGTTTTGTATATATATATATATATATATATATATATATATATATATATATATATATATATATATATATATATATACATATATGTATGTCTTGTGTTGGTTATTGTACATACATTATTGTATGTTTTTTCATCAATTTATTTTTGAAGTGATATGTGGGTCAGAGATGGGTCCAATGGCATGTATGTGTGTGAAATTAAATTGAACATTGTTTTTGTAAAATCATACAGTATTGTCAGGGTAATTAATTGTGCCCTTACTGAAAATAAATTGGATATTCACCCCTCCGTACTTCCATGTTATTTATCTATTTGAGTTATAAGCAGTGGCAGCCGACACAGGTAAGAGCAGTAGGATAGTGAGACATAGGTGTGTTGGGGGGAAGTCGACAGACAACGGGGTAGCTAAAATTAAATTAAAAAATAAAATAAAACCACTTACATTGCGCTCGCCGCATGACCGAGTCAGCATTGCGGCAAGCACAAGGTAAGTGGTTATATTTATTTTTTAATTTTATTTTACCTACCCTGTCATCTGTCGACTTCCCGGCCCCACTGCTCTTACCTGTGCCAGCTGCCACTGGATGTAAAATATAATAAAGTCTCTTCAAATTCAAAACCAGTTTATTCCTTTGGCATGTGAAGCTTTGACATCATTAGTTAACATTATAGCACTGCACTGAGAAGTCCTTATTAAAGGTGATAGTTTTTTAACATGAACCGTCAGTGAACTATGAGGCAAGACAGTTGTCAGATACATGGCTCAGATTATTATAGAACAACATTTTAGTCTATTAATTCAAACACAATTACGTTTTTGTCAGAATGGTATTCTGAACTCACACATTTGAAAGTGATCTCATACGCAATAATGAAGAAAAAGGAGTTTTGGTGAGATAAAATATTTGCCTAAGATAAGGTAATTTAAGCGGGGAAGCCACGATTTATCAGATTTTCTGGTTTCACTTTGTTCAAATCCGCCAGTACACGGGTATCTATTTGTCTTTCTTTAAGTCAAGACTTTGTTTTTACCTCTGTGTGTGTTTCTGCAGTTCTTATAAAGCGCAAACTCGACCGGAAGATATTGGAGTGCTTTACAGAGCACTGGTTACATTACAAAAGGTCACATTCACTGTTAGCAATTAGTTTAGATACCATTTTAGGGGTGCAAGCTCTTGGCGGAGCTACGATTTTTAAATGTTTTTCTAAGGTTGGCTATTGGGACAAATTCTGCTATTGCCACATTACATTAGAAAGTGATTAACTGGATTTTCATTCTTTATAAGAGATTCAGATGAGATCATTTTGAGCTGCTTTCTTCTCCAGGATCGCCACTAGTAGATCGGTCAGAAGGTATGAATTAGAAAAAGTTAAACTTGGTTGTGTCTCAATTGCTATGTACTTTAACTGCGGCTCAACTAACAGAACAGTTCCATTCTGTTGAAGAGGCCTTACTGGTGCCGCCCACACAATATCGACCCAAGAACAAAGGCACCTGGCACACTTCTTGCAATTATATTGGCTTCCAACCTTCACAGAATCCTATTCCTGAAATGTCAATAACATCAATCCGTGATTAATTGTTCTGGAGAATGGTTTTGGAACACAAAACATTCAAACAGGCGAGAATAAATGTCAGTATTATCAGGTGCTGTGTAGAGCCAATTTTCAATCTGTGAGGCCTTGCTAAAAACATCTAACTCGCTGGAACCAGGTTACAAAAATATGCATCAGAATAATGAAGCAAATTCTCTTTCGCAGCACTGTCATCACTTAAAGGGGCTAAAAAATGTGCAAAATGCTCAAGAAAATATTGGGGCAGATTTATGACGGGCCTGCGCCACGTTTACGCCGCCGTTGCGTGACGCAACGGCGCGGAAATGTGGCGCATCCCTGCGACCTATTTATAACGTGCCGCATCTAGGCAGATGCACCACGTTGTAAAGCCCTGCGCCACATGAAACCTGCGTCAGGTTTCATGTGGGCGTTCTGTCGCAGGGTGGGCGTTCCCTCGTAGGAAAGCCCCGTAAAACTGACGCAGTGAAATTTACAAGATTTCACTGAGTCAGTTTTACGAGGCTGCTGCGTCAAATCCTTACGCCTGCTTGAAGCAGGCGTAAGGAGTGACGCACCACGTTATGTATGGGTGGCCTCTGTACATTGCAGGAGTTGCGTCGCACTTGCGACGCTACTCCAGCAATGCGCCGCCCGTACACCACAAGATGCGTCACGCATCTGCCCTTCCTTGCACCATGGTGCGCCGCATTGTAAATGCGGCGCATCTGTGGTGCTGCAAGGAGGGAATTGCGTGATGCATCAGTTCTGGCGCATCCCTGCTGATTTGCAGAGATGCGCCAGAACTCATAAATCTGCCCCATAGTATTTACCTCTTGTAGTACTCCCCGTTGAAACATGTGGACCTATTCAAACTGCATTTTGTAGTGCCTAAAGTAATATTACTTTACTACACCTCATGTATTACAAAATACTATTCACCAGCCTACATGGAAGACATTTGTGTCTGCCTCTCCTATCTTTTCTGTGCAAAGGTTTCCACCACATGTGTGGAGATATCCGCACACGTAGGTATGTATTTTTGTAGAAATTGTGGGAGGGACTGATGGAGTGGCTGGAAAATGGGGAATGCTTACTACACGTGCGGCCACATGCATCAACCAATTTAGGAAGTGCAAACGGTGCGAATCGGTAAATTCGGCCATTTGCGATTCCTAAATAGGTTTTTGGGATGCATCAAACATTTTTGGAAAAATCGCTATTTTTAGCGAATTCCAAAAATGCGATTGCTTTTAAGGAATCGCAAATTTGCGATTCCTTAAAAGCAATGCATGATTACTTTTAAAATTGCGAATTCGGAATTAGGGGGTGCAAATTACCACGAGGGTGAACCTCGTGGTAATTTGCGAAAATGTATTAAAATGCTCAAAATTGCATTTTAAAACACTGTCATGTTACAGACACACATGTCCTTAGGACATGTGTGTGTGAAACATGCACTTCAAAATACATTTCAGGAGTGCAGGGGGGGGGGTCCTTTGGACCCCCTTGCACCCATGGAATGCATTAACATTTTGCGAATCGCTAATTGAAATTCGCAAAATGTCAATGCCTTCCCATTGATTCCTATGGGCCTTTTGGCCCATAGGAATCAATGGGAATTGCAAAATCGTAAATTAGAATTCGCATAATATTTGCGATTCTGTAAAAATTGCGATTTTTACCGAATCGCAAATATTATGCGATTTAAATCATGCATCCCATTTTGTGATTCCTTATTTGCGATTCCCTAGAAATCGCAAATAAGGAAACGCAAAACCGGACTTTGATGCATGTGGCCGGTGATGAGAGAGCTTTAGGGAAATGAGGGGTTTGGGGAGGGTCCGTCTGTTTCAAATGAACCCACAAAAGAGTAACAGGCACATGCATCAAAGGATTTTGCAATCGCAAACGGTGCGAATCGCAAAAATAGTCCGTTTGCGATCGCAAAATCTGCTTTTGGAATGCATGAAGGGTGAAGGCCCTTGCAATTTGAGAATTCGCAAATATTTGCGAATTCTCAAATTGCAATTGCATTTAAGGAATCGCATTTTGCAATTCCTTAAATGCAATGCATGAAACTTTTAAAAATTGGGATTTCGCAATTAGGGGGAGCAAATTACCATGAGGTTGAACCTCATGGTAATTCGCGAAAACTTTGAAAAATGCACTTTTGTGCATTTTTCAAAGTTTCATGTTGTGCACACACATGCCCTTAGGGCATGTGTGTGCACAACATATGTGCACCGATTGATTTCAGGGGTGCACCAGGGTGTCCTTTGGATACCCCTGCACCCTTGAAATCGCAAATTGAGAATGTCTTCTCATTCATTCCTATGGGTCTCTAGGCCCATAGGAATGAATGGGGAGGTATTCCTTAATTGTGAGTCGCAATTTACGAGTCGCAATTAAGAAATATTAAGAAATCGCAATTTATTTAGCAATTTCTTGATGCATTGCATTTTGCAATTCCTTAATTGCGATTCCTTATTTTACGCAATTAAGGAATCGCAAAAGGCAATATTGATGCATGTGCCTGTAAGACTATTGCTATTTACAAAGTATATTACTAAAGTCTTTAAAGCGGCAGGACAAAACAGGCTCAAATATACTCTAGTGGGGCGTGACTGGCTACCCAGTGTAGAGTAATGGCTGCCGCTTAGTGGAGCTCCGGTAAACCCAGCCCGAACCTGCACATCCGTCTTCATTATCCTGCCCAGCTGTAGAGGAAACCGGCGATAGGAAGGTGCCAAGTCCTCTTTGCCGCAACAATGGAGTTTACTGCTTTTCTCCGTCCCGAGATATGGCTATCGGCGCAGTGGGGCCTGCCGGAGGAGAAAGACCGGGACATTGATTGGGGACGTACGTCGCGTACGTAAGGACGCAAGTGGCTTAACTTGAAGCCGGGTCCCGGCCTGCTTCGTCCCGGGCCGCACTTTACACTGCTGTGTCCACGCAGCGGCGCGCGGTTAGACTGGCTGCCCGTGAGGCATCGGAGAAAAGATAGGACACTGGGGATGCGTAGCTGTGGGACAGATCTGGAGCGGATCTGCTGATGACGTGAGTACACCAGTTGCATGCCGGGCAGTGACGCGGTTGGGAGTCGGGCCTCGCTCAGTTTGCAGTGGGACTACCCCTTACCCTCTCTTCCCCTGCCGGTGCTCCCCTGCAATCAAGACCGATCTTTGTGCCCGGTTGTGATTCAGATGACACTCCAGCAGGGATCGGGGCTCAATGTAGTGGCAATATTATCTGATTGGCATCCCTTCACTGTGAGGACCAGGAATAGGTGGGCAGCAGAGACATTGTGGCCTGGTGTGGGGCGCCCCTGATAGAGTGCGGTGGTTTGCTACACAAGGATGAGTCGATTTGCGTAGCTGCCACCGGCCGAAATTCCAGGACGGTACTGGTGAGACAGTGGGGTCCTGTGTATGTGGAGCACGCGCTGACCACTCTTGGTTTCCCTCTTCAGGATTGGTGTGAGATGAAGCAAGGCTCAGTCCCAGTAACTCTGGAGCCTCTGTTAGTAACAACATAGTGCCTTTCCTTTCTTGCCTCACGGGAAACACTTTTTCAAGACGTGCAGAGGGCCAGCACAGGACTTTAATATGGCGTCCACAAGAGGCCTCAAGTCCGTTCAAGCTAATAAGCTGGATAAGTACGCTTTCTCCAGAGAGAGTGCGCAGGACCATTCACCTAGGCAGAAAGCTGCCGGGGACCCAGGGAACCCAGACAAAGACCCCACCCTCAAGGATGTCATCGCAGCCATCCCTGATATCAATTTCTCATTGGAACATAAAATGGACACCATCTCTCTCGAAGTAAATCTCATTCGAGCGGATCTCAACAAGAATAATGAAAAGCTTAAGCAGGTGGAACTGAAGACCAATGGCCTGGTGGAGGATAATTTCCACATACAATCTGAGATCAGCGAGCTGCAAGCTTTCAGGAAGTTCACAGAGACAAAAATGGATGATTATGAAGGATGTCTGTGACGCAATAATGCCTGCATATTAGGAGTTCCTGAAAAAGCAGAAGGGGAGGCAGCGGACCTATTTGTAGAGGACCTTATACTCCAACATCTCAAACTCAAGGGGCTAGGGAACTTCTCTGTGGTTGAGCGTCCTCACAGAGTCCCGGGGGGCCGTCCAAAGCCGCCCCCCCCCACGTCTGATCCTGGCCAGGATTCTCAATTATCGGGACCATAATGCCATACTCCAGCGTGCCAGAACGGGGGCCCGCTTCGGTTTGATAATGCTGACATTTCCTTCTTCCCGGACTTCACTCAGATGGTTTAGAAACAGCGACAATCTTTTTTAGGTGTTAAAAAACAACTCAGAGACAAAGGCCTCAAATATGCAATACTTTTCCCAGCTAAACTTCGAGTAGAGGCAGATGGAAGGGCCTGGTTTTTCGATCTACCAGAGGTAGCAGCACATTGGTTGGAATCCAGTGAAGCATGAAGTTGGCGTCTGGATCAGGAGCGTTAGCAGCAGTTTCGGCGTCATTGATCACTCATGTACTCCACCGGAGAAATGAAGGTCAGTGGTGCAATCTTGAACAACTGATGTGGTTCTTCATGAGAACGGTAAAGAGGTGAGGCTGAACTGACTATCGGAACACATCATGGTTGACTGTTTCCTCTCAGTGCTTATCAGGGAGGGTTGGGGGAACCGGGGACATTGCACTCCCCAATTTTTTTTATTTAGTACCAAAAGTTGGGCGACAGGCACTCTGCCAGTTTGGTATGGACAGTTCTAAGTTTCGAGGGCAGGGAAGCAGGGAGGGGGGTTGTTGGCGGGGGGATTTGCTGTGGTTTATCATCGTTCTATTTTTCATCGACGAACAATGTTACAGGTGTGAAGACCATTCTACAAACTTCATACATTGTCAATGCATACGCAGTGGGATAAAAGTGCCAAAATCTTGAGCTGGAACGTTAATGGGCTTGGGGACAAATTAAAGCGAAGCATTGTCCTCCAATATATCAGGAAGCAGGCCCCTGACATAGTATTTCGTCAAGAGACGCACTTAATAGGCCAGTCCTGCAGGGCAATGAATAGGGGAGGATATAAATTGGTGGCACATGCAGGATTTACAACAGGTTCTAGAGGAGTTGGCATTATGGTAAGGAACACATTCCACCTTAGCGTGGATTCCATTTGGACTGACGATAGGGGTCGGTATGCGGGCATTACTGGGTCCTGGGAGGGACGCGTCATTACACTGATGTCTGTTTATGTCTCACCTGGCCTCCAATCCACCAGGTTTCAAGCTCTCCGCACTACACTTCTTTCGCTGCCCGTGAGTCTTTTGGAATTGGGAGGTGACCTTAACTCAGTGGGCTCGGGTGAGTTAGATCGCCACCCTAGCGTGAACTGGCGCCCGCCTCTGGGTGGCTACATGGCTTACTCGAGGCCATGGGACTGGTAGACAACTGGCGTACATCAAACCCCAAGCAAAAAACAATACACTTTTTACTCCGGTGCTCATCACAGCTTTTCCCGACTTGATTACATTTTAGTTCCCAGCTCCCAAATCTCGCATGTCCAGGAGGTCCGTCACTTAGCCAGAGGCATATCCGACCACTCACCACAATAGATGCATATCCTCCTAGATCACGCACGGGTGGGCAGGATTGTCCCAATCAATCCCTTGCTCCTCCGCAGTCCCAAAATCCGTAAGGGTCTTCTAACCACCATTGACAATTACTTTATAGAGAATGACGGTACTGTGGAATCCCTCCAGACTCTCTGGGAGGCTTTCAAAATGGTGATTAGGGGTAACGCTCTGTCACTGATATCAGGTCACAAGAAAGACTGACAAAAGGAAGTGTCTGACATAGAGGACAACATTTACCTTCTAGAGAGGGAGTTGGAGAGACAGACTACTCCTGAAACACTCCATTTGCTACATCTTAAACAGGACGAATATAGGGCGTTGGTTGCAGACCCTGCCCAAACATTGGGGAGAGAAAAACTCTGGAGACTTTACGATCTGGGAGATAAAGCTGGGAAACTAATAGCCTGGTTTGATAAATGTGAATGGGCAAATAGACTGGTCCCGGTTCTCCATTGCGATAGCAATGTTGTTATAACGAACCCTCAAGACATTGCACAACAGTTCGCCAGTCATTTCGAAGCAGTGTGTACAGCAGTGGCACCCTATATTGAGGAAGAGTCCGTCGAATTGTTGAGAGACATTACACTGCCCACCCTCTCCTTGACTGAAAGACCACTAATGGACAGTTCTTTGACTACTGATGAAGTTGCACAGCAATACTGTTGCTTAAATCGGGGAACTCCTCTGGTTCCAATGGGATACGTATAGAACTGTACAAACTCAACCCTGATACACTGGTGGCCCTCCTTAAAGTTATGTTTGAGGAGAGCAGAGAGAGAGCGGAATTACCGCTGGATCAAAGAATAGTTAATATAGAAACTATTCATAAGGAAGGCAAACGCAAAACAAACTGTACCTCATATCGGCCTATCTCCCTCATTAATGCTGAACCTAAAATTCTTGCAAAGGTCCTCGTTAACCATCTAGTTAAAACAATACCAATCTCGTACACACTGACCAATCTGGTTTCATCCCACGTCATAATATTGCATTGAAACTGCGTAGCATCCATAGAGTTCTTTGTAGGGCTGCCACTATACAGGAACCTGCTGTTTTGGTCTCGTTGGACGCCACCATGGCATTCGATATGATAGGATGGCCTTATCTCCTTGCTGTGCTTCAGAATCTGGGGTTTGGTTAGGAGTTCATTCGGTGGGTGCGTCTTCTCTCTGTGGCACCATTGGCACAAGTCGTGGTTAATACCAAACAATCAGACACATTCTCCTTGAGTCAGGGCACCTGTCAGGGATGCCCGCTTTCCCCTCTTTTATTTGCCTTAGCGTTGAAACCACTGGCGGTCTGGATCCGGCGGGATCCTGTAATCCGCGGATTACGGTGGTCGCAGGAATGGGAGAACCGCATTTCACTTTACGCAGATGACATACTGCTCTATCTGACCAACCCAAAGTAGTCTTTGATTGCTTTATTAGTCATATTGGCGGTGTTTGGGAGATATTCAAGGTTCACAATTAACTGGACTAAGTCCCATCTGAATGGGGGAGTACCATCCCTACCTCATGACTGTCCAATTCAGGTCAGTCCCACTGGGTTTAAATATTTGGGGATATTCATCTCCTTAGACCCAGCACTCTGGTATAATACCAATCTGCTTCCCCCTCTTCTATGACTCAAATGTGATATAGTTAGTTGGAAATCTCTCCCTATATCCCTCCTGGGCAAAGCTACCCTTTTTAAAATGATGTCCCTCCCCCACTTCCTCTATGCCTTACAAAACTCGCTTGATGTTGTCCCTCTAGCCTATTTTAAAGAGAATGAGCACCTCCAGAGAGAATTATTATGGAATGGAGCACTACGTATAGCTCTTAGGAAACTTACCTTGAAATGGTACAATGGAGGCATTGCTCTCCCCGACATTAAAAAGTATTATTGGGCGGCTCATCTGGCTGCTATTAATCACGGCACATACGGGGCCCCTGAAGACCCAGGTTACCGAATGGACAGATGGCTTCTCCCGGGAGGGAATTATAATAGGTCGCTATATTTGAAACCCGCCCGGCCTCCTCTAATGGGCCCTACTGGTCATTCGATAGCTGTCTGGCATGCGGATACCAGGTCATTGGGATGGGAGGGTAAACTGATGTTTGCCACCCTTCTATGGGACTCTGCACAAATTGGAAACTTTTGTACGACAAAGGGCTTTGATAAATGGGACATGATTGGTATCACACAGATTCAAGACTTGTGGGAGAGGGGCAACATAAAAACATTCACTGCCCTGCAAACCCAACACGACTTGGCCGACTCATAGCATTTTCATTATGTGCAGGTGCATTATGCCCTGCTCACAGTCCCTCCAAAAGGCTCCTTCCCACCAGAGTCCTCCCCTTTGGAGAGTAGACTATTTGACGGCCCCCTGCCGGAAAGGTCCATTTTGCTGATTTCTAACAAATTAATATACAATATGGAAGACCCTCTCTCCGTATTGCGACAAAAGTGGGAGGCGGATGGTATTGAGATGGATGACAAGGAATGGCAGGAAGCTGTGCCATCTCCTAGAGTAATAGCTATTCCCACAAGTCTACGACTCATACAACTTAAAATCCTGCACAGGATATACATGACTGGGCCTAAACTGGTGCAAATGGTGAGGGCGGTCACATGGGATTGTCGAAGACACTGTGGGCATGTAGGTACCTTTATGCACATCATCTGGGAATGCGCACACATTCAGTCCTACTGGAGGGTGGTGCATGGCGTGGTGGAGGCAGTCCTCGCAGTCATTCTTCACCTGGAAGCACAAAGATGGTTATTAAACATTTGGGAACCAACTGATCTGAACACACACCAGGCGCAATGGGTCACACTGGGATTCATGTTGGCAAAACTCAATATAGCCCAGGCTTGGGGGGCGGTGGCACTGTCCACACTGGGAGCATGGATTGAGTATGGACTGACAGTATATGTTGCTCGGTGCTTCGTCCGAAAGTCGTCTCGAATATGGCGTCTCTGGAACTCGTACCGAGGAAACATTTGTGCTCCACCTCAGCAACTTGTTGTAGACAAATTGCTCTCTCCTTGAATTGTCCTCACTGTATACAATATGTATGATTAATGTCTGATTCCGTCATGCCTGAACAGAGATTGCATTGTAGTGATGATTGTTCATATGTCGAATGTTAATAAAAAGAGTTACAAAAAAAATTGCTAAAAATAAAATGTACTCTAGCACAGCCTTAAGTAAATCATATACTAAATATGGAAAACCACTAGTACTGTAACATATTTCTATAGGAAACATCGTTGGCAGGGAAATAAGATGACACTATTATTATTATTATTATTATTATTATTATTATCATTATAGGAATTAATATTAAATTATTTAAATGAATATTAAATATAAACTCTAGACACTCACACACACACACATAAAATATAAATAGCAAACCAATGTCTTTAAATGTATATGTACCAGTACATATGTGCATATTTTAGAGTTAAGAAATTACCTACATTTATTCAATAAAAAATAATTAAACAAATATTTTAAAAAAATAAAAAAACTGCTGAACTGTATCAATGAAAAGAATTTGAATTTGAATTTGAATTTGAATTTAAAATTATTTATATAGCGCACGTTCACCAGCGGTTTCATGGCGCTGCAACTTGCAGATGACAGAGCAGGAATGGCAGAAACTAAGCTAGAGGAATTCGAACTGCAGGAGGAATAATTGAAGATTTTGGTGAACAAATGAGCTTTGAGCTGTTTCCTGAATTGCGGATAGAGAGTTGAGGCTCTGAGCTCTGGGGGCAGGGAGTTCCAAAAGAGTGGAGCAAGGGTCGCAAATTTTGAACCTCCCCATTTCTTCCTCCGGAACCGCGGGACTGTGAGAAGGGATTGGGTGGATGAACGTAGTTCCCTGGTAGGAACATAGGGAATGATCTCAGATGAGATAAAAGCCGGTGCCTTGCAAAGACAATAATTCTACATTGTCAGCAAAAAGGTGAGACCCATTGGCTTTGCAAATGCTTGCTCAACACCAGTCGCAAGACCTACATTGAAGAGATCTATGAAGGTTTATATTTGAGGCTGGTGCATTGTATACTTGAAAACATATTGACAACCAGGTTTCTGCTGGGTTGTCAGGGTCTTTGTGAGTGCTTCCAAGAAACTGTCTTTGGAGTGGGGACAGCAGCCCGACCTCCAAACTGCAGGATGCATTCTATGATTGGATTCCGTCAAATGGTATCCCCAGGACAATCTGTGACACTTCCCTGAGGGCATGCTTATGGAGGCGTATTAATTCTGCAGCGCTTCCGCAGCAGACCCAGAGTAGCTTGTCCTATCAGGGCATTGTTGTCCATATGTCTGCAATGGTAATATGAAAAAGTGGCAAGGTGATGGATGGAATGTCTGAATTAATCTCAGCCACTGGTAGTCGCTCAGGCTGTACTGTTCTCATGAGGAACAGGGTCGAGACTGGTTTGCACATGGCTGGGTCCAAATTGAGGTGGCATAGTGGGTGAAAAACGATGGATTGGGATGTGGCTCGAGCAATTGCCTGTGGCTGATTGTTTCAAGCATTTCCATCACCTTGTTGCTTTTGCACTGGTAATATGGCACACATTTATTGTAGTACGTGTTTCCTCATTTGTATGAGGCTATCCCTAAGAAGCAAATAGGGAATGCCTACTTCACACTGTCTAAGTTAAAATCGTTCACCC
This sequence comes from Lissotriton vulgaris, assembly GCF_964263255.1. Classification (NCBI taxonomy): domain Eukaryota; kingdom Metazoa; phylum Chordata; class Amphibia; order Caudata; family Salamandridae; genus Lissotriton; species Lissotriton vulgaris. The sequence goes on along the minus strand of NW_028254850.1, from coordinate 36,216 downwards.
ATGGAATGTTTATTAATGTGCATCTGTGTAATGTGTTATTAAAGAAGTGGTAGCAGCATCTGAAGTCCCTTCTGTATTATAAAAATGTCCCAGGACCTCTAAACATGGCAGCAAATGCCTTAGTATTGGATACTTCTCAACACATCATTCACCTTCTCTTTGATCGGTGATGATGGAACTGGGGGGGGGTCAACGTACACACTTTCCTAATTGTAGGTTTCACTTTTAGGCCATTTTACTATTAGATTGAATCAGAGGTATCACATGAACCACCAGGATTTATTTAATATACTAACATTAGATATGTTGTGCCCACTGCAGTGCAGTAATTTTATATAATGCTCAAGGCAGAACCTACCCTCCATTGATACAGTCACAAAGACGGAGACCAGTTCATTGTCCTTGAATAAAACCAGAATTACTTGTTTTGTGTGATTTCATATTGAGAAAATGAAGACTTCCTGTATTCCAATCAGTGAAAAGCCTCACAGTTTAAACTTTCCAAAGTCAGCCCTTCAAATGTATCTTCATCTTGCGTTGGTCTCTCATGGGTATTGATTCAGCAAAATGCAGGGGGTAGCGGAAGTGACATCATATACCCCTTGATCTTAATGACATCAGAGTAAGTGACATCCTATGACCCTTGCCCCTGTTTATTTCCATGGAGTTATGTCACATGTCCCTAACATCGCACACACACTCTCCCACACCCCATTACACTTATTCTCCTACATCCTCACTCACTTGCATTCATTATTAATCTCACTGCAACTCACTCATACTTTCTGAGGCTCCGGCACACCAATACTAAAGCTTTGCGCCATGTTAACCCAAACCAGTGCAAAGTGTTAGTGTGGGATTTACTATTCAACACAAATGTTGATTTGTGTTGGCTAGTATCCCAAAGAAGTGCAAAAGTGCGCTATGCACTGCTTTCCTTTCTTGCGGATCAAGTGGGCGTTCCATTGGAGGTCATTGGGCATTACCATGCAACAAAACAAACATTGGTATAGAGGAGTTTGTGCCCAAATCTTACGAATTTTCGAGGAAGGCATAACAAGGAGATATGTTTTCATTTCTTCTCGTTTTTCCAACCTTGCATGTTTTTTGAATTGTACACCACACTGCAAAGTGGATAAAGCCTTAAAGTATAGCTTTTGTACTGGAAAATTACACACACTCGTTCTTATATAAACACACTCTCATCCACAACCATACACACAGCATACATTTAAACATTTTTTATTTACCTCAGCTGCCACCAAAGGTGTGCACCATTTTTTATGATACCGAGATTGAATATTATTATATTATTAACTGTTAGAATAATGTAAAATGGACTGAAATTGAGAAATGCGGAGCTGCCCCATGTTCTTGGCACAAAATCTGCCACCTCTGAGGCCAGACCAGCAAAGACAGCGTCAGGGGTCGCAAGGACCCCTAAATGATCCCATGTGGTCTCTTCGGTATCCATTTTAGGAAGCAAAGATGATTCCGGACAATCTCTTTTAATCACGGGCTTAAGGAGTCCCTGCCTGATACCTAAACGCCATGCAAATTCCCTTTCTGATTCTCATACAATGCTAAACATAACCATCGTAACAAGAGACTTCGGGGATTTTTTCGAAAACCTTCAGAACATTGCAGTGAATTGGATCTAATTTCAATGACTAATTCAGCTTGAAAGTGAAATTACAAAATGGCTTCCAAATCAGACCACTAATCCTGTTATTACATAATATTATAATTTCCTCACGAACTAAGCTAACGTAAGTGAGTGAAATCAGCTTAAAATTCACTTTAATTTTACGGTGGTCGGCAACAGACATTCTGCAGTTGCCTAGCTATATCACAAAGCACAGTTCTTAAAATAGTTACTCAGCTTTTCTTCCATGGACAGACTTGATGTGCTTTCAAAAAACATAGCGGTGATTCCTATTATTTGGGGACAGCAGGTCGAAAGGTGGTTCTGCCAACCACTTTTACCATGAAGGGTGCCCGAGAGTGCCATACACCAACAGAACTTCCACAACCTCTACATTTACCTGCAGAGGTCGGTTGGCATCATGAGATTCCTTGACCTTTCCCTGTGAGCCAGTGGCGTGACACAAAATGATGTCCCCCCCCTCCAAAATGTGATATGTGACCCCGAGTCTTCCTTAACTCACAAATATTCAGTGATCTCAGGCTGAAATGGGGCCCATTGAGGGATTGTGGGGCCTCTGAAGGGTTGGGACCTCCCTGAGATGCAGAGGATGCCAGCCTGCTTTAGGACGCTGCTGTGCCATGACCAGCCAAAAAGCAATGCTGTGCTTTCAACCACATTTTTCGAATTGTTTCTGGTGGGTTAGCACTTTACCAGCACTGCTGGCTTATTTTATTAACCAGACTAAACAGACAGCAGTTTGGAAGATTTCGGTCAACAATAAACATCATTTTAACAACTGAAAAAACAATATAATCTAAGTGATTTTGCATTCAGCTTTTTTATATTTTGGACAAATCAAACTTAAATCACAAGATCTTTTACAGTAAATTTCTACAATGACATATGCTAAATGTGAGAAGGTGGCCTGATATGCAGTGCTCACTATTCTAGTGAACACTATGTATCAGTCCAGCAACCCTTATTGATGATTGGTTGTAAGTCAACCTTATAGACCAGCTATCCTAGTAGCGTGGATACGAGCAGTCTAAGGCTAAAGACTCGAGAGGGCGCGTTAAGCCAGCTGTTTACCACACATATACCCCTTGAATACCAAGTGAAAGGACACCACACAAGTGTTATGAAAATAAACAGTTATTTATTTAAAGATCACAACAGCCCTGTACTCTTTATGAGGACAGGGTACTAAGCACAAACCAAAACTCTTACAAAAATACTTAAGTTAGCACAGTATATACAAATGCCCGAGGGGCACGGAAAACCATATACTCTGAAAGTGGAATGCGAAATTACTAGCAGGTAAGTACAGTACTAATAGCTTTTGGAATCGCTAGGACTTGACTAGGGAATCGTTAGATTATGTCTAGGAGGCCTAGGGGACTCGGGTGCAGTGTGTGCACTCTCACGCGAGATGCGGGACAAAAGTCTATGGTAGCTAGGAATTAGAAAGTTAGTGTTCTCGGGCGAACCCGACCTGGTAGGGAGAAAACGAAAGTAGATTCTGACCCTTGGATAGTGAGGCTATGCTGGGGCACCGAAATGCCGAAGTTACCTAGCCCAGGGGCTGCAGCTGCATAGGTCTGAAAAGACGTCGGGAATCCTCGTAGACGGACCAGGAGCCGGAAGAAAAGATGCTGGCCGGTGACCAGTGAAGAAAGTTCAGTTGGATCCAAGCCTGGATCTCGAAGATAGATGACACCTGAAAGCAGAGGGGACCAAGTTCGAGACTACTAGCCAGTAGTCAGTGGGCACCAGGAGGGCACCGGATGGTAGCCACCTCGACTAGGTGAGTGGGTGACGCTTGACTCGAAGATCTCACGGACCAGGAGGCGTTGTCGGCGACCAGGATGGAGGATCGAGCTGTCCCACGAAGATGGAAGCTGTCGGCGTCGCTGGACCCAGGATTGGGCAACAAAGCCTTGGCAAATTCAAGCCCACGCGGTGGACCTAAAATGGCGTCTGGAGTGGACCAGGAGGGTCCGGGGTGCCTCTCTTGAACAAGGAAGCAAGGGCCAGCCTGGAGCAACCAGACCAGCAGTCGTGAAGTCGTTGGGCGTCGTTCAGGAGGCCACAAGCCAGCCGGCTAGTAGCCAAACAACGCGGTGCACAGCAAACAGCAGAAGGGCCCCACGCCGATCGTGGAGATGCAGGGGGGCTGATCTTGGGTGCTGGAGCTGCGCAGGGTCGGGGCTTCTCGGACCCCAAAGCACTCACCAGTGGAGGACACGGTGGGCTTGCAGTAAAGATGTCGTGCAGTCTTGGCGATCGTCGGTCCCTTGAGGTCTCGTCGCACTCACGGTTCTCAGCTTGGCTGTAGAGGTGAGTAGAGGTCAGAGGTGCCAGGGAAGCCGGGTCTCGTCGAGCTGGGTCGTCGGATTCGTGATGAAGGACTTGCAGCAGACCGCAGTGTTCTTTAGGATGGTGCCTGCGGATGCAGGGTGACTACTCCTTAGCCACAAGGGAGAATCTTGAAGAAGAAATCGTGAAGTCCTTTCGAAGAAAGTGGTATCTTGATTCCAAAGATGATCTAATTTTAACAGGGGGCCCGCTCCCATCTTTATACTAAAAAAGGGGGCTGACCCGGTGACTAGGTCCTGCCTATGGGTGGGACTAGGTGGGGGGTGGTTACACCCCTCAGCCATGCCGGACTTCCCCAGGCCAGGGGCTGGTGTGCCCCTGGAACTGGTTCAGACCGGCCTATGCGTAGTGAGCACCGGGGTGCCACTCAGCAGTCACCTTCCTGTAAAGCCCTGCCTACCCAGGATACACAAAACCATGTCTGGGACGGTGCTAGCACCGCCCCTGACAGGAAACCCTTTGTCCAGGCTCCCCTCGCTGGAAGGACTCCCAGCTGCAGGGGGTCAGACTCGTGTCCGTGGTGGCAGCATCCATTTTGTGGAGCTGAGGCTTCAGTTAACTTTAACCGGGGTTCACAGTTACATACATGTCGTGTCCCTCTAGAAGGGTGGAATGCTAACCCCGTCGCCAGAATTGGCGAGGGGTTAGTATTCCAATTCGTATGACACCTTACTCGACATGTTTTGATAAAGCAATACCAAAGATAGCATTTAACCGCGAGGATTATAATGCACTTAAGAGTATATGGTATGCGATATCATGGAACAGCTATTAGGACTTGATTCCGCAAGCTGCAGACAGGCTCAGCTCATGCCAGAGCACCATCTCACACGATTCCAAGCACTCTGCCTTCAGGATTGTCAAGGCCTGCCATAGGAGTGACTGATAGGAATCTGTGTGTCCATTTTAGGGTTAGGTATAGGTATACTACACCTACAGCAAAGGGTGATTACACGACTTTGCCCCAGCTGTCATGCAGCCAGTTGTGTCAAATTTAGGAGGCCAGCCAGGGGTGGCACAATACGTGCTGCGGCCCCTGGCAGCCCTGGGTACACCTATGCCCTGAGTTACAGGGTCTGATAAGGTGGCCCAGTACCAATTGGTAGATGCACCTAGGGTACATGAGGTAATTTAGAAAGAGAACAGCCAGGCTGTGGGTCTGATTGGCAGGCCCACAGCCAGAGAAAGTCGTAAACCAGTGAAACAAAAGCAAAAAATCTGGGTGATCATAGGATTGCAGACCCTACTCTCCTACATGACCCCCCCCCAAACTTTGGGACAATAAGCTAACCTTGACCAGGTGAGTCTTCTTGTTCTAAGTGGAAATATCTGGAGAGCCCATCGGCATTGCCATGATCAGTACCAGGTCTATGTTCCACTGTAAAGTCCATCCCCTGTAGGGAAATGGACCACCTAAGCAGTTTGGGGTTTTCACCCTTCATCTGATTTAGCCACAAGAGGGGCTTATGGTCGGTCTGAATCTTGAAGTGAGTGCCAAACAAGTATGGCCTCAGCTTCTTCAGGGCCCAAACCACAGCAAAGGCCTCCCTCTCAATAGCTGACCAATTCTTCTCTCTGGGGGTCAGCCTTCTGCTTATAAAAGCAATGGGCTGATCCTGACCATCAAAATTCAGTTGAGAAAGAACAGCTCCCACACCCAACTCAGAAGCATCTGTTTGGACAATGAATGGTTTGGAGTAGTCTGGACTCTTAAGGATAGGTGCTGTGCACATGGCCTGCTTTAGGTCATCGAATGCTTTTTGACAGCCTGCTGTCCACTGAACCTTTTTTGGCATTTTCTTACTTGTCAGTTCATTTAATGGTGTCACAATGGAACCATAGTTCCTGACAAATTTTCTGTAGTATCCAGTCAGGCCCAAGAAAGCTCGAACCTGAGTCTGGGTGGTTGGAGGAGCCCAGTCCCTGATTGACTGTATTTTGCTCTCCAGTGGCTGAACCTGGCCTCCACCTACAAGGTGGCCCAGGTATACAACCTGTGTCTGCCCTATCTGGCACTTGGTGGCCTTGATAGTGAGGCCTGCTGCTTGCAGAGCCTCTAACACTTTCCTCAGGTGGACCAGGTGATCCTCCCAGGTGGAGCTAAAGACAGCAATATCATCTAGATATGCTGCACAGAAGTCATCCAGCCCAGTAAGGACTTGATTCACCAACCTTTGGAAGGTGGCAGGTGCATTTTTCAGACCAAAGGGCATTACCACAAATTGATAATGCCCACCAGGGGTTGAAAATGCTGTTTTGGGCTTGGCATCCTCAGCTAACCTGATTTGCCAATACCCAGCTGTTAAGTCAAATGTACTTAAGTAGTTGGCAGAAGCCAATCTATCTATAAGTTCATCTGCCCTTGGTATTGGATGGGCATCAGTCTTAGTGACTGCATTGAGACCCCTGTAGTCTACGCAAAACCTCATCTCTCTCTTACCATCTTGGGTGTGAGGCTTTGGCACTAGAACTACTGGACTAGCCCAAGGGCTATCTGAGGGTTCAATGACTCCCAATTCCAACATCTTCTGCACTTCAGTTTTTATGCAGTCTCTAACATGATCAGGCTGCCTGTAGATTTTACTCTTGACTGGCAGGCTGTCACCAGTGTCAACCTCATGGGTGCACCAATTGGTCTGACTGGGTGTCAGAGAGAACATATGTCTGAAAGACTGAAGAACCTGTTTACAGTCTTTCTGCTGAGGTTCAGAGAGGCTGCCACAAAAGACAACACCATCTACTGACCCATCATCCGGATTCTGAGTGAGCAGGTCTGGGAGAGGGTCACTCTCTTCCTCCTGTCCCTCATCTATGGCCATGAGCAAGCTCATGTCCTTCCTGTCGACATATGCTTTGAGCCTGTTGACATGGAGTACCCTGTGGGGACTCCTGGGAGTTCCAAGGTCCACCAGGTAGGTGACCTCTCCCTTTTGCTCAAGAATTGTGTGGGGCCCAGACCATTTGTCTTTGAGTGCTGCTGGGGCCACTGGCTCCAACACCCACACTTTCTGTCCAGGCTGATAAACAGTCAGGACAGCCTTTTGGTCATGCCAAGCTTTTTGAAGTTCTTGACTGGCCTTAAGGTTTTCTGATGCCTTCTCCATATACTCAGCCATCCTGGAGCGGAGACCAAGTACATAGTCCATTATGTTGGTTGCAGGCTTTTTGAGAGGTCTCTCCCATCCTTCCTTCACCAAACACAAGGGGCCTCTCACAGGGTGCCCATACAAAAGTTCAAAAGGGCTGTAGCCAACCCCCTTTTGTGGGACCTCTCTGTAAGCAAACAGAAGGCAGGGCATCAGGACATCCCATCTACGCCTGAGTGTTTCAGGTAGTCCATGAATCATCCCTTTTAGGGTCCTGTTGAACCTTTCAACAAGCCCATTGCATTGTGGGTGATAGGGTGTAGTGAATTTGTAATTGACACCACACTCCTTCCACATAGCAGTTAAATAGCTTGACATGAAGTTTGCACCTCTGTCAGAGACAACCTCCTTAGGGAAGCCCACTCTGGAGAACACTCCAACTAGGGCCCTTGCCACCACAGGGGCTGTGGTGGTCCTAAGTGGAATAGCTTCAGGATACCTGGTGGCATGATCCACTACCACCAGTATAAACTTGTGCCCTGATGCTGTCTGGGGTTCCATTGGACCAACAATGTCAATCCCCACTCTTTCAAAGGGCACCCCCACCACAGGCATTGGTATAAGGGGGGCCTTTGTTGGGCCACCTGACTTACCACTGGCTTGGCAAGTGACACAGGAGCGACAAAACTCCTTGGTATCCTCATTCATGTGAGGCCAGTGAAAGTGTGAGACAAGCCTGTCCCAAGTCTTTGTCTGGCCTAAGTGTCCTGCTAAGGGAATCTCATGGGCCAAGGTAAGTAGGAACCCTCTCTGAGACAAGGGTACAACCAGCCTCCTGGTCATGCCAGGCTTGGGGTCTCTTGACTCAGTGTACAGGAGTCCATCTTCCCAGTATACCTTGTGGGTACCTGTGGCGTTCCCAGCAGCCTCAGCAGCAGCCTGCTGTCTGAGGGGTTCAAGAGAAGGGCAGCCTAACTGGTCCTTCCCCAGGTCTTCCCTTGAGGGTCCCCCTGAACCCAAGAATTCAACTTGATCAAGTTCAAACTCTCTAGGCTCAGTTTCCCTCAATTCCTGCAGGTCAGCCTCCTCTGAGACTTGATCCACAACCTGGGGCAAGGGGGAAGGCACAGCCTTAACCCTACTGCTCTTTTTCTTGGAAGGTGTCTGGTCCATTGTTCCAGGATCCAGCACCTGTTCAGTGGGGCATCTTCTGGCCTGTGACCTAGTCACAGCAAACACATGTGCTGGCAAACCTAACATTTCCAGATGAGTCCTCTGCTCCACTTCTGACCATTGTGATGACTCCAAATCATTGCCCAACAAACAATCCACTGGGAGGTCTGAACTAACTACAACCTTCTTTTGGCCAGTTACCCCTCCCCAGGAGAAAGCTACAATTGCCATACTATGATTGGTAGTGACATTGCTTGCATTGGTCACCAGGAATTCTGTACCTGGCATGATCTGTCCAGGGTCCACAAAGCTAGGTGTCACCATTGTGACACTGGCACAAGTGTCCCTATAGGCCTGAGCCATTTTTCCATTAATAAAAGGTGTCTGTCTGTATTTGCCCCAAGTATTGGGACTTATGTCAGGGGACATATCCATATCCCCTGTACTGACAAGGACAGCCTGAGTGAGGGTGCCAACTAAGTTGTCACTCCCCTCAGAACCCAGGGTTAACCCTACTAAACCCTTGGGAGGTGCACTACCACTGCTGGCTGTACTAGGGGGCACAGGTGCCTTAGGGGCTGCAGTGGCAGGAGTCTGCCCTCCTCCTTTCTTGGTGCACTCACTAAACCAGTGAGTTTTACTTTTGCAGTATTGGCACCACCTTTTAGATTGGCCTTCTTTCTTCTTTTGGGGAGCCTGACCCCCACCCTCTTTGGGTTGTTGGGGACCTGTCGAAGACTTCTGGTCATTTTGTTCCCCTTTCGAATCCTTACCCTTCTGGTCTGCTTTCTTCTGACCACCTTGATTCTGGCCCTGGTTCTGTTTAACTCTTGTTCTAACCCATCTGTCTGCCTTCTTTCCCAATTCTTGGGGAGAGGTCAGATCTGAGTCAACAAGATGCTGATGCAACAACTGGTTCTGACAATTGTTTAAAATTTGCTCTCTCATCATCAAATTGTACAATCCTTTATAATCAGTAACCTTACTGCCCAGCAACCAGCCCTCAAAAGCCTTAGTGGCACAATCTACAAAGTCAGCCCAATCTTGAGACTGAGTTTTCTGGGTATCCCTGAACAGCACCCTGTACTGCTCAGTGGTTAGGCCAAACCCATCAACCAGTGCATTTTTCAAGACTTGGTAATCATTAGCATCCTCCACCCTTGTGGTGAGGAGCTTGTCTCTTCCTTTACCCTCAAAGGAGAGCCACAAGATAGCTGCCCACTGACTTGGGGGAACACCTTGCACAGTGCAGGCCCTCTCCAAAGCAGTAATCCATTTGTGGATGTCATCCCCTTGTTTAAAGGGGGGCACTATCTTACCAAGGTGTTTTGTATCAAAACTCCTTTCCCTATTGCTAGGTACAATGCTGCCACCAGTGGGGACTGTCCCACTCAATTGTTGCTCTCTAGCAAAGGCAAGCCTCTCTTTGGCCAGGGCAAGTTCTTCCCTTTCAATCCTCAGATTGGCTGCCTTTTCCTTAGCTTCATACATTCTCCTCTGGGGAGATGTCATTCCCCTTTGAGAGGAACGTTGAGAGCCATTGGTATGAAGGGATCTGATAGAGCCTCTTGATAGAGATCTATCTCGTCCATTCCCAATGTTAAGCTGACCTGAGAGTGGCCCCAAGGGTCCCCTAGTGCCCATCTCATGTCTGCTTAAGTTGGACCTGGTTAGTCTGCTGACTTCTACCTGTTCCTTTTCTGCCTCATCCCCTGATACCAAATCATCATCCTCATCATCAGCATCATCTGCTTCCTGAAGAGGATGGTCCTGGGCATCAAAGGGACCCTGTAAGGAGGGCATGTTGCCATCTGAATTAGAAGGGTCTGGGTTACCAGCCCTCCTTGCATCATGAGTCTCTAAGAGACCAATCAGAAAGGCAGTTGTGGGGTTAGACCCCTGCTTAATCTTCCTAGAGGTACACACTTGTCGTAACTCATGGAAGCTAAGCGCAGTATATCTTGAAGGGATGACCTGTGGAGGGTCAACTGACACAAGGGGAACCTCAGTGTTTCCTCCTTTGTCCGACATACTGTTTCTAGTGTGGTGTAAGTGATGCACCTACCTACACTATGTGTTTACCTACTGATCCCTTGCTAAGAGTTGCAGCCAAGGTGTGCTAAGCCTTGAGGAGCTACAACAGCTGGTTCAGTAGAACTCAGAGTATTCTAAGCTTTAGTTATGTGTACCTAACAGTACTTATGTGATCTTTCAACAAGATATTCTTAGGATACGTGTGGTAAAACAACAGCAAGCTCAAATCCCAACCGCTGCTCACCAATGTGAGAAGGTGGCCTGATATGCAGTGCTCACTATTCTAGTGAACACTATGTATCAGTCCAGCAACCCTTATTGATGATTGGTTGTAAGTCAACCTTATAGACCAGCTATCCTAGTAGCGTGGATACGAGCAGTCTAAGGCTAAAGACTCGAGAGGGCGCGTTAAGCCAGCTGTTTACCACACATATACCCCTTGAATACCAAGTGAAAGGACACCACACAAGTGTTATGAAAATAAACAGTTATTTATTTAAAGATCACAACAGCCCTGTACTCTTTATGAGGACAGGGTACTAAGCACAAACCAAAACTCTTACAAAAATACTTAAGTTAGCACAGTATATACAAATGCCCGAGGGGCACGGAAAACCATATACTCTGAAAGTGGAATGCGAAATTACTAGCAGGTAAGTACAGTACTAATAGCTTTTGGAATCGCTAGGACTTGACTAGGGAATCGTTAGATTATGTCTAGGAGGCCTAGGGGACTCGGGTGCAGTGTGTGCACTCTCACGCGAGATGCGGGACAAAAGTCTATGGTAGCTAGGAATTAGAAAGTTAGTGTTCTCGGGCGAACCCGACCTGGTAGGGAGAAAACGAAAGTAGATTCTGACCCTTGGATAGTGAGGCTATGCTGGGGCACCGAAATGCCGAAGTTACCTAGCCCAGGGGCTGCAGCTGCATAGGTCTGAAAAGACGTCGGGAATCCTCGTAGACGGACCAGGAGCCGGAAGAAAAGATGCTGGCCGGTGACCAGTGAAGAAAGTTCAGTTGGATCCAAGCCTGGATCTCGAAGATAGATGACACCTGAAAGCAGAGGGGACCAAGTTCGAGACTACTAGCCAGTAGTCAGTGGGCACCAGGAGGGCACCGGATGGTAGCCACCTCGACTAGGTGAGTGGGTGACGCTTGACTCGAAGATCTCACGGACCAGGAGGCGTTGTCGGCGACCAGGATGGAGGATCGAGCTGTCCCACGAAGATGGAAGCTGTCGGCGTCGCTGGACCCAGGATTGGGCAACAAAGCCTTGGCAAATTCAAGCCCACGCGGTGGACCTAAAATGGCGTCTGGAGTGGACCAGGAGGGTCCGGGGTGCCTCTCTTGAACAAGGAAGCAAGGGCCAGCCTGGAGCAACCAGACCAGCAGTCGTGAAGTCGTTGGGCGTCGTTCAGGAGGCCACAAGCCAGCCGGCTAGTAGCCAAACAACGCGGTGCACAGCAAACAGCAGAAGGGCCCCACGCCGATCGTGGAGATGCAGGGGGGCTGATCTTGGGTGCTGGAGCTGCGCAGGGTCGGGGCTTCTCGGACCCCAAAGCACTCACCAGTGGAGGACACGGTGGGCTTGCAGTAAAGATGTCGTGCAGTCTTGGCGATCGTCGGTCCCTTGAGGTCTCGTCGCACTCACGGTTCTCAGCTTGGCTGTAGAGGTGAGTAGAGGTCAGAGGTGCCAGGGAAGCCGGGTCTCGTCGAGCTGGGTCGTCGGATTCGTGATGAAGGACTTGCAGCAGACCGCAGTGTTCTTTAGGATGGTGCCTGCGGATGCAGGGTGACTACTCCTTAGCCACAAGGGAGAATCTTGAAGAAGAAATCGTGAAGTCCTTTCGAAGAAAGTGGTATCTTGATTCCAAAGATGATCTAATTTTAACAGGGGGCCCGCTCCCATCTTTATACTAAAAAAGGGGGCTGACCCGGTGACTAGGTCCTGCCTATGGGTGGGACTAGGTGGGGGGTGGTTACACCCCTCAGCCATGCCGGACTTCCCCAGGCCAGGGGCTGGTGTGCCCCTGGAACTGGTTCAGACCGGCCTATGCGTAGTGAGCACCGGGGTGCCACTCAGCAGTCACCTTCCTGTAAAGCCCTGCCTACCCAGGATACACAAAACCATGTCTGGGACGGTGCTAGCACCGCCCCTGACAGGAAACCCTTTGTCCAGGCTCCCCTCGCTGGAAGGACTCCCAGCTGCAGGGGGTCAGACTCGTGTCCGTGGTGGCAGCATCCATTTTGTGGAGCTGAGGCTTCAGTTAACTTTAACCGGGGTTCACAGTTACATACATGTCGTGTCCCTCTAGAAGGGTGGAATGCTAACCCCGTCGCCAGAATTGGCGAGGGGTTAGTATTCCAATTCGTATGACACCTTACTCGACATGTTTTGATAAAGCAATACCAAAGATAGCATTTAACCGCGAGGATTATAATGCACTTAAGAGTATATGGTATGCGATATCATGGAACAGCTATTAGGACTTGATTCCGCAAGCTGCAGACAGGCTCAGCTCATGCCAGAGCACCATCTCACACGATTCCAAGCACTCTGCCTTCAGGATTGTCAAGGCCTGCCATAGGAGTGACTGATAGGAATCTGTGTGTCCATTTTAGGGTTAGGTATAGGTATACTACACCTACAGCAAAGGGTGATTACACGACTTTGCCCCAGCTGTCATGCAGCCAGTTGTGTCAAATTTAGGAGGCCAGCCAGGGGTGGCACAATACGTGCTGCGGCCCCTGGCAGCCCTGGGTACACCTATGCCCTGAGTTACAGGGTCTGATAAGGTGGCCCAGTACCAATTGGTAGATGCACCTAGGGTACATGAGGTAATTTAGAAAGAGAACAGCCAGGCTGTGGGTCTGATTGGCAGGCCCACAGCCAGAGAAAGTCGTAAACCAGTGAAACAAAAGCAAAAAATCTGGGTGATCATAGGATTGCAGACCCTACTCTCCTACACTAAACATCAAAAATCTTTCTTTTTTGTAAACCTTCTTATTTGGGTTTTTTGCCATTTAAGGAACATCTCATATCTGATTAAACGGATATTACATTCACGTGCATCCTTAGCAGCATGTACATATAATATCACTCAAAGTCTGTCTGTCCCATCAGAATTATTCATAACTTCGCATCGCGCTTATGTCAACAGTATTGAATAACACAGTTTCTATTCCACGGTCGGCTTCTCCTTCTTATGGTTCAATGCTTTTCATGCAACTGACAATTCCCTCCTTGGCCTCAGGCAACCTCTTCCGGAGAGCATGCCTTCCCCCATTCCCCGTCAGCTCTATCTGCCCCTCCGCATTCCATGCCACCATCTTCTACCAAGTGGTGTCTAGTACGGGCAGTAGATTCATTTATCGTTCCCTAAGATGGGTGGTCTATAGGGTGACCAATTGTCATGGGTGCAAATGCAGGACGGTGAGTGTAAAAATTCAGGACAAAGGGTCAAAATTCAGGACAAAAATTCAGGGCAGGGGGTCAAAATTCAGGACAAATCTTCGGGATAAAAGGTAGGTTTTACAGACACATCAAAGGAGGTTGCGCAATGGTATAGAAAGTAATCCCATTTATATCCAAACATATTCATCCATTTGCAAACCTATCCATTTTGTATCCTTCCAGCCATCATTTCACTCATCCATCCATCCCTCCATGCACACTTTCACTCATCCATCCACCTTTTCACCCTATCCATCCGTACACTAATCCATTCACTCTTCCATCCATTTACTCTTTTACTCATCCAGCTATCCTTTCACTTACTCATCTATACAGTCACTCATCCTTCCACCCATTCACCTTTTCAGTCATCCACCCATCCTCCTTTTCTCTCTCCATTGACCCTTTCACATAGCCAGCCTTCCTTCCATCCATCCTTCTACTCATCCACTCATGAATCCATCCATTGACCCTATCACTCATCCACCGTTTCACTCATCCATCCACCCATTGACTCACCGATCATCCACCCCTTCACTCATCCATCCATCCTTTCGCCCATTACCCATGTATTCACCTTTTCAATCGTCCATTCACCAATCCATCCATCCATCCATCCCTTCAGTTACTCACTTGCCAACCTTTTCATATTAATTATGCGCTGAGCCTTTGTCTCCAGAATTCCAGACAAAAATGTCACCCTTGCTGTAGTTCCTAAAGCAAGGGGTGGGGTGGAGCAGGGTTCACTATGCTCCTGCACATGGGCAATCTGAAAAAGTGGAAGTCATGAGTCATGCATGATGCACAGCGCCAGGATGTGAGGTGACTGAAACATGGTGTTGTATCCAGGGCATTAAGCGGGATTAAAAAAAGAGGGGGGGCGTCTCTCAAAAGGAGGTGTTCGATGTAATTAAGGGCAGGGCTTAAAACACCTAAGCTAAAAATCTGTGTTTAGCATAATGTGCCACCGGACCGGTATTTTGCCTCTTCTGTCATTGTATCCAGAAAAAAAACAAGTAACGTTACACCTACAACAAGCCAGAAGTATTGGCTTTGTCGGTGGTTGTTACGATGCATAAAATAAAAATGCAGCAACCATGGCTTTGTTCAATATAATATTGAAGCTGCACTTTTCTAAAATGATGAGCCTGAAAGAACTCTAGCCCGGGCCCCTTCTTTTCAACTTGTTTCATCAGCTTCTTTGAATGGACTGGATTCTGTAGCAGCATTTGCGTGTTTGCACATTTCTTCCAAAATGCGCTGCCCTAGACCGAGGCAGGAGGAGGCCACCACATGCAGTAACACTCCAGACGGCCCATTGTCATTCTGTATGTGGCAATTATCAGCCCCATACTGAATGACAATGGGCTGGTGGGTCTGCTCTTGTGCTCCAGGAGGAGCGCGCAGCCAATTTACGGACTGTCTGTGAAATTTACGGACGGTTGGTCACCCTAGTGGTCTAACAAGAACGCTCTCAGCGGATCCCATATATCTTGTGTCCTGGAAGCAGTTGGTAGCAGTTCTGCATATATAAGTGATTGCTCCTGAAAAAATATTAAGTCTTGTAGCCACTCCTTAAACCTGGGCGCCCGTCCCCTCCCCATCTGCAGGCTTCCCTTCGCTTAGCTAAAAGTAGGCATAGAGAGACGGATTTCCTGGCTGATAGTTACACCCCCTCCATGTGGCCTAGTAGTGTATTGAAAGGGATGGCAGAAATTGAGGATCCGGACATGTGCTCTAAGGCCTCAAAAACCTTCTTTCAGTATGCACTAAGTGGCTCGCATTCCCATGCTAAATGTAAGAAGTCTGCCCCTGCGCAGCCGGACCTATCATAATTGTTGTCTAGTTGTAAGTGAAATCGGTGAAACCGAGCAAGGGTATAATATACCCGATGCAAATATTTATAGTGTATAATACACAGTCTACTGCTTGGCAATATTTTTCCTGTTTGTTGGCAACAATATCGCCACTGCTTATCACTGAGAGGGGTACCCAACTCCCCATGCCAGTGCAATCGCGAGTTTCACCACAGATCAGTGCTCACAGTCTGGATACTGTGATAGAGCATCAAGACCACATGTGTATGGTTTGTGCCTTGCAGCAGTATGTGCAAGGGAGATAGCATTGGAGGCACGTAGGGGAAGTCAGGAATGGCCCTTCTAACATACTGCCTTAGCCCGACATATAGGAACAGCTCCATGGGGGTGGCTGAGAGTCTTTAAAGAACACCTTGCTATTGCAAAATGGACCTTGTTCATGTAAACCCCCCATGTTGTCACCCCAGTATTTCAGAGCATTAAGCGACAACCGGCTTCGTGTGTCACCGGAAGATCCGTGTGATTGTGAAGTCCCAGCAGCAGAGAGTACAGCATTGTAGCCTGTAGGCGCTTGGCTATACCCTGTCAAGCCAGCGGAGGTACAAGCAACCGTTGAGGGGTCGGCATCTCTAGTTTGGGAAGGCGTCCCACAGAATGCTGTGATTGGAATGGGAGCCATGTACCCCTGTTCAATGGCTAGATGTGGCATATACGTAGGGTGTCGAAACTAACATGCTGCGAACTGACCTGGGCACATAAAAAATAGAGCTCCTTATAGGAAGCTTCAACCCCCCCCCCCCCCCCCCCCCCCCGTTGAGAATGGTTGCGTCATCCCCTCCTATTTCAGCCTGGACCGTTTTCTCCCACATCAGTCGAATAAGGCTGGGTTTTTAGAGCTTTGAAGAAGTGTCTGCCCGGGTTATATGGGATATTAATAAAGAGGTAATGTAATTTTGGCAATATTACCATCTTTATCAATGAAATCAGGCCCGCCATCGAAAGGGGCATAGAAATCCACCTCGTTATTGAGTCTGTTAGGGCACCCTGTGCCCTTACATAGTTGAGCTGCAACAGTCCAGCTCTATCTCTTGCGATGATTATCCCCAAATAATTGATCTTAGAGTCACACCAGATCAGTGGATAGTCTGGGACATATCATCAAACCATAGGAGCGAGAGGAAAAATCTGGGATTTCTCCCAATTTACATTTTATTCCAGAGCGCGCCCCAAAGTTAATAAACTCTCTCAGTATAGGGTTGAGACTAACTTCAGGGTCGTGAATATACAGTGTAATGTAATCTGCATAAAGGGATACTAGCAAAGGCCTTGTGGGGTTTTGAATCGCATAGTCTTGGCGGCGTTGCTGGAGCTTGGCTGCTGGCGGCACTATGGCAGAAGGTAATTTGAAAATGGGGAGCACATCCCATTAATCAGCACTTTTACCTGCTGCTCTTAGCTCGAAGGTAACTCTATCTAGGACAAGGAGAGGGTTGAAATCCCATCCAGCAGAAGATGCCCAGGAGGTAGTCCCATTCAAGGTAATTAAATGCCTCTGTGGCGTCCAGTAAGTTCACCACTGCAAACAGATCGGGGTCATTGTCCTGCATAAGAGCACAGAGAGTGCGGAGGTTGTGTGATGTGCGCCCAGGGACAAAGGCCAACTGGTCGGGCAGAACTAAGGGGTCCATGAGCAGGCTCAAGTGGTAAGAAAGCACTTTGGCCAGTATTTTTACATCGCAATTTATAAATGAGAGGATACTGTACAATTCTCACTTATCTTATTTATAAATTGTACTATTCAAACTCATCTTCCATTCCAGGCTTTGCTATGGAAATGATGAGAGCTTCCTGCATTGACATTGGGAGAATGCCAGATTCCCGAGCTTCTTCATATAGGGTTTTCAAGATAGGGGCGAGGCAGCAGATATATGTTTTATAAAAATTAGCCGTTAAGCCATCAGGACCAGGGCCCGACCAGAGCGGATATGCATTAAGGCCGATCTGATCTCTTCTTCCTCTATTTCAGCAGAGAGAAACTCTCTCGGGGCAACTCCCAGTCACCTCAACACCACATCTTCCAGATATGGCTCCAGATCTATGGGCTGTGCCATCTGTGTTGTGCATAGAGTAGTACTGAATATTTGAAATACCTTCAGGATGTGTGGCTTGTCCCTGTATACGCTTCCATCCAATTCCATTATCTCCAAGACGGTGTTAGAGAACCTAGGTTTATGAATCAATTCAGCAAGCGCCCTACCAAGTCTCTGCCCCTCCCCATAACTGCGGGTTTTACAATATCTCCCTCGATACAGACATTCTCTTTCCGCTGTGTCTTGATATTCGGTAAATGTATCCCTAAGTTTCGCTCAAGAGGTGTTTTCTAGCTGCAACTCCATCTGTTTGATGTCAGTCTCCAGGTTATGTAAAGTAGTGCGTATGTTCTGCAGTATGCCCCCTCCTTTTGCTATGCACACCCCACGTATAGTAACTTAGAAGACTTACCGCACTGTTCCAACGGAGGAACAGAATCTATGTTTCGTCGGAAAAAGTCTTGTATCTCTTGTTCTACCTCCACCCTGAATGGGGTATCTAAGAGAGCAAGGGGAGGAGCTGCCAGGAGAGAGAGGTAGGGTGCAGTGGTGCACGGGATTGCTAGTAGCATCACCACCTTTGAGGGATTCTGAGTATGTGGGCGCCAGGTGGGATGCCTGCTGAAACCAGGTGCCAGCTCCTCTGCAGATCAGCCAATAATCAATTCCCAACCATGAGGCATGTACTTTGGAATGGAACGCACCTTCCAATCTCAAGGGGTGGAGAGTCCGCCAGGCATCCAAGAGTTGCTGCGCAGTGATAACATCCTGGACTCTGAGCTGGGCTTTAGTATGGTGATGAGCCTGGGGGTGTGATCTGTGCAGCAGCGATCAATCGTGATGTTGAACTTTCCCTCCCCAAATAATGTGAGTGGATCCTATGTCAGTTATCTTTTACCACAGGTTAGTAAGAAAGTCAGAGTCATTGCTATTGGGGCCATAGCAGCACACCAAGGTAATGGATTTTGAAGCCAGCCTGCCCCACATTAGGTTATATCAGCCTAGTGAGTCTTGTATGGATCCCAGTGCCACATATGAGACATTCTTCTAGACGAGTATCACTGTCCCCCTGGCATACGTGGAGTACACGGCAAATCCTCTGTGAGTCTCCAATCAGGAGGTGATGGTATTGGGAGCAGAGGGGTCTAGGTGTGTTTCTTGGAGCATGGGAACATGAATATTGTGCCTATCCAGAGCCGAAATGTACCTGTGTTTGCAGGGGGTTGCCTAGAACTCATACATTCCAAGTTAAGAAATTGTATCCTTGTCTTATAGGACTAGCTGCCATGTGTATATGGCTTCATGGGATAGACCTGAGACAGCCAACCTAAGTATTCTAGATTATGACAATGAGTACTACCAGACCACAGCAATCATTATTTAGCAACATAAAAGTCTTTGACATTTTTCCCTTCCCACCCCCTACCCACAACAGCAGCCCAAACCTTTGACTTTACCCCTCCTCGCCTCAACAAACAAAAGAGAAACAACGATAAAGCAGTGAACAAGAACTCCGACTAACATTATTTACAACCGCACATATGTCCAAGGGCTCCCGCTTTCTAAATTGAATATACTAGAACATAGTAAGCAAGAGATGCTTCTTCAGGCTGAAGAGATCTACATGGCTATTAGACAAATGGCACAAACTAAAATTCCAGATCTAGATGGCCTTCCGTGGAGTTTTTACACCATTTACTGGTCATAGGAAGTGCCAAAATGGCTGTGAGTCTAGGAGGGGGCAGGATCTAGGGGTATACTGCCTGACACCATGAGAGAGGTACTGAAACCGGGATGTGAGGCGACTGAGTAAATTTCTTATGATCCTTGCCCCCCTTAAATATAGATTATGAGCTGCTGGGTAAGATACTAGCAAACAGACTGCTACCGGTGTTGGAGACATTGGTTCACTCTGTTCAGAATGGATTCATTCCGTGGAAGAGCATCTCTTTAAATATTCACCATCTGTTGATTTGGATGTGCACTGGTGATGGAGCCAACAAAGTTTGCCTAGCAGTATCCCTTGATATTGAAAAGTCATGTTATGTTATGTCTTCTTCTATAGCCCACGAATCACCGTAAAGCATCTCGGCGATTGCTTTGGGAACCCGTCCTGGCTTTTTTCCCTGTGAGATAACGCGTACTGGGCATCCCCAAGGTGAAAGCCAGGCATCCCGCCGCGGGGGGGGCCGTAGTGGAGATTAAGTAAGCTAATGCCAGGAGTTGCAGAGTGTGAACCCGTGATTCGAGTAGGCACCGAAGCGAGAATAATCGAGTCCGTGGATGTTGGACCTGGGATCTCCAAGTAACCTAGGGTGGCTTGGCAGTAAGTGGGAAGGCCTAACTCAAAGGTACATGTGTTAAGTTTGCGTCACACCCTTCAGTAACATAACGTCCATCCACTTGAAAATAAGGACGCTACACCAATGTTAGAAAAATACGGTTTGCTTTATGAAAATAATTCTGTATTTCTCCTTTATTACTCAGCAGGCTTTAGTTACAGTACATAAATTAGCTTTGCATAAAATTAGCAACTAGACAGTTTCATAAAAGAAAATCATTACTGGCATTTCCTTGTGTCCCTTCACTCTGAAAGGAGAGTTCTCTAACAACTCCTGCACCTTAAACAAACAAGATATGCATCATAAATTTAGAAGTTAGCAAGCATAGATATTTCCTACATTCAGATTAGGCTGTTCATTCAATTCTGTTAGCAAAAACCTAAAATGAGGTAGTCTAGCCTTCACATATAAATAGATTCAGTATGATGCCTGCCCAGTTCTACTTATGACACTTCTTTCTGCCCCTTTCTGTTCAGAATGCCCAGGTAAATGTCTCGATGGAGTTCACATAACTTGATGGGGATTTAGCAATCTTGACCCCTGCTTCACTTCCACTCATTCATTTAAGCACTGTCTAAAGTTTACCCCAGAAGCAGATTATTTTCTTGTTCTCCTCCAGGAAGCCTCCCTTAGTGGGAACAACAGGTTATTTAAGATGACACTCACTCGTGGCGTCTGGATAGTCTAATCGCCTACACAGTTCGAAGGGGAGTTGCCCCAAAACATGTTGTTTTCTGTCTGGCCCCTTTTTCGTCTACTGACAGCCTGCCCGGCAGTCTTTAAAGACGGGTTCGGTGGGCTCTCCCCTCCCTTCTTTACGCCTCTCACACCGAAGCCCTCCCAGACTCAGGGGCTCCGCTTTCCCCTCTCACGGTCTTACCGCGTTGTATGGGACTCGTCCTTCCTCCACTCACGCTCCTGCTGGAGCCTCGATTCACAGAAATCCCGGCTCTGGGATTATTCCGACCCCCGCGCTGCAAGAGGCAAAGCAGCTTGCGGGACCGGAACTCCGCCGCGACTTCCTCAGCGTTTCTCTCAGCTCTGTGTCCCGCCCTCCTCTCGTCCGTCAGAGGGGGAGGGAACTATGCAGACCGGCCTCCTTCAGGCTTTCGTCACCCTCCTTCCGGGAACTCGCTTGCCTGCGCTCACTGTCCTCCGCAACGCTGGCTTCTCAGCCTACTGCCCCGCTAACTTCGGACAGGTCCGCCCAGCTAACTTCCCACCAGAGGGGGCCCAGGAAATCAGCGGCAGTAATCTGGTGACGGCGTCGCCACACGCCAATCGCTACCGGGTAGGTTTGAGTTCTTTTGGCCAAGAAGTCTTCTCATGGAAGGGGTGAGGAAGAGTTTAACCCCACTACCTCCAAGCGGACAGTTCAGGCGGGGTCACCTAAAGGAAAGGGGGAGCGAAGGCGGAACAATCTCCTACTGAATTAGGACCTGTTCCCACTATCTTCCCCAGCCAATTAACTACGTTTTCCTGAGGGAAGGTTAATGGCTTCAGGAATCTACAAATGAAGTAGAGCTGCCAGGGCTCAGTCAGTAGGCAGGGGGCTACGTCAGCAAGGTAGGGCAGCTGACCCAAAGGACAGTCTATCTCATAACAGTGCGCTTGCCTCTCCACACTAACGCTTCACTCCTCGCTAGGCTCTCCCTGGCTCTCTGGTCACTCCTCACCAACAGCTAAAATGGCCGCCCTGGTTCTGGCCTTATATAGGCTGGCTCTGGCTACCAGAACCCTCCGGAAGGTTCTAGTACCTTCTTAATGTAATCCTATGGTCCCTTCTCTTGAAGTGTCAGTTATGGCAGTTGCTGACCACCATTTTGTGTGACCCATACTTTCTAGTCAGAAAAGGCACCCAGGCCTCAGGAAAAAGGACTATGAAGGCAAATAGCATATAACCCCCACGTGAACATCTCAAAAATTCAGTGGACACAAAAATTAAAGGTTTTGAGGGGCAAAACGGGGACAAAAATAAATAATAATTAGGAGGGACTACCCAAAGGGCAGACAGGTCTAACAGTGGACATTTGGGCTCAAGACCCTGCTGCGTCGGGAATTGAACCCTGGTCCCCGGTCTGACCTCTGCTTCAGGGTCTTCCTCCTCTAACTAGTGAGCCATACTTCTCCACAAAGTCCTTCTACAAGTTAGGTTGGCCCTATCTCTTTGTTGTGATCGAAGTAATGGACTTTGATCCGACATCTCTAGGATTGATAAAAGAATCACAGAATAGGCCCCAGCCAGGGTCAATATGAGACATAAGATACCTGAGCAATTTGACATACAGAGGGGCGCTCGGCAGGGTGGCCCCCTCTCCCTACTGATATATGCATTGACAATGGAGACTCCAGCATGTGAGTTACGTGAGAGGGCTCAGGACTGGGGCATGAGGACAGCCAGGAGGTGGCGCATAATTTACTTATACGCAGATGAGGCACTAATGTATCTGTCCCTCTCTGATCTAATGGCAACTTTGGAGAAGTTCGCTGATGTATACTGCATGAGGGTCACTTGGAACAGATCAGGCCTGTTCACAATGAGACCCAAACTATCAGCAGTGGAAAGCATTACAGTTTCCACTCTCTTCCTTCACGATAAAGAGATTAGTCTATCTGTTTTCTCCTAATGTTATCTCTTATTTTAATATCAATAATGTAATATTTTTTATCAATTTGTTTCCATGGTATTACATTTTATATGTGATTATAATTAATGGTTATCTTGCTTCCTTTTACTTGTGTCCATATATTATTGCACTAATTTTCATGTAATTTTTATGTAATTTTTGTGTGTTTTTTGCCAGTTTAATCTTATCCGTTATTGCCTGGATATTGTTGTTTTCTATTACCCAATGAGGTCGACACCTGAACTGCAAAGAGGGAGGGGGGCACGAACTAGACTAGAGTGGCACTGTGACTCATTCAAATACCTAGACATGCAAATGTATCATCCGGAGGTGAACATCATTCTTAACTTAGGTAAAACACTGACATCAATTAGATAATCTATGACATTTCAGACAACCTCCTCTATGGGCTAGGTGGCGATAGCTAAAATTCAAAAACTCCCCGGACTATTATGGGGCATATTATCAAGACAGGCGATAAAAATATAGCCTTTTTAGCGGCAGAAAACTGCCACTAAAATGGCAATAATGGGCTTGATAATATGCTCTATGGAATTCCAATTGAAGCCCATGTTAGATGTATTTCACATCTAACATGGGCTTCAATAGGAATTCCATAGAGCATATTATCAAGCCCATTATCGCCATTTTAGCGGTAGTTTTCTGCCGCTAAAACGGCGATAATGTTATCGCCTGTCTTGATGATATGTCCTATGGTTCTTTATGGCATTACTGGTGTCCCTTCCGGCCTCCTTTTTTAATGCCCTTAACAGCGTTCTATTAAGCTTGAAATGAAGAAGCAGCAAGAATGGGATGCACTCTCCAAAATACTGCGCCCATTGCAAGAAGGAGGCCTGTGCGATCCCAACTACAAAATGCATTGTGCAGCGGCTCAACTGCAATGGCCAATTTGCTGGCTAGGTGTGGGGCTCGTGGTGGAAAGGCTGGAAGTAAAAGACACCCTAAGAGGTAAATCAATCTTGGTATGGATGCTGGCCCTGACTAGTCAGGTACATGCTGAACCCACGCTCATGAGTGCACGTGAGACACTGCTATCTAAGTACCTTCACCCACGTGGGTTACCATCCCCATACTCACTAACGCTAGATCAGTGGGCAATCCCTGAATTATGTGACATTTAACTATAGCATGAAACAGAGTCCTGGCGATGTGCCGGAGTGACCCAAGTCTGGCACATATATGCGTAAAGGATGCTGTGCACATTTCCAGATATGCAAGACACGTACAACATAGGCTTGGGCTATTTTCTCATGTCTAAAACTCACATGTGGTCCGGGCCCAATGGAGATGGGGAAGAAGTAATCTCCGAAGTTGGCACTCTGCCAGTTGATTCTGTCATTTGTTACCACTCATAGAGCCATAACGACCTTATACAGCCTCCTCAGTGCACAAGTGTATGCAACTCGCCCACTACATAGGGCTGTGTGGGAGGGAAACCTAGGGTGAGAGATACTTGACGAATAGTGGCACAAAATTGTAGGTCAGGTCAAACATGTTTCAAGGAACCTAAGATTCCAGTGCACATTGTTCAATTCCCTCTATGAGATGTATTTCACTCAGAAGCATGTGCAAAGAACGTATAAGGGGCATCCCCGGCCTGTCCCAGATGCCACCACACTGAAGAGGGCTTCTATCACATGGTTTGGACATGCCCCAAAATTGCCCTGATGTGGGAAACCAGGGCTCAAATGGTGTCCGACATGGTAGACTGGCCGATGGTGAGCACCCCTGAGCTCTGCTTGGTCAGGCTGACGCCTAGAGCAAAGACAGACAAGCATATATGCAAGTTTATTGTCCCAGTCCTTTTGTAGTATAGGAGGCGATTAGCAATGATGTGGAAAGCCAACCAGCCACCAGACAAGGAGAGCTAGCTACAGGACCTACACAAATGGGCCAAGGCAAAGGCGGATGCCATGACAAAACACTGGCAGAGCAGGGGAGAGGACCAGAGTGCACCATATAGGATGGGGACATTTACAAACTGGAAACAAAAGATGACTCCTGCCCATACTGATAGCACAGGGCACAGCCCCCCCATTGAAGGTATCACACAAGACGTCTATACTTAGGACATGACCGCTATTCATGGCTTGGACAGCACCGTCAACTCCGTGACAGTACGAGATCTCCCCCAGCAATAATAATGGCACCCCACAGTGAAATGCCACAGTCTCACCATGACTCTTTCCTACCCAGGGGCCCCACTTAAAATACAACTCTTTATCATCATGCTCACCACGAAGTAACATGAGGAAAGCTGATAGAGAAACAAACGAAGTATGTAGAAGTTGATATGGTGCGTTCATGTTCCTGGTTGCTACAAGTGGATCAGATAACGACCCACATTGCTGACTTGGATGATGTTCACAATTGAAACCAAAATAATAAATGTTGAAAAAAACAGAGAACACTATCCGTATATTGAAAGAATTTCGTCTAAGATGTTTTTATGCCTAAAGCCTCCTGGTCTCAATGGCAAATAAGTATCCTCATATCATATCATTGCTACTGGTTTTTCCTAATGTATTCATCTATCTTTTCATTTGGGCCCTGCTGAAGACCATTGTTCTCACTCTCTTTCTAAAAAAAACCCTTCCCTCGATCTAGAAGCTCCAAATAACTTTCTCCCCAAATGGGGATTCCTCTTCTATTGGACAATTTGGAGAAGGTGCAGATGGAACAGATGAATGATTTTGTGGAGGTCCACAAATGCCTTAATATGAATTCAGTTTCTACCTACATTTTCCTAAACTAAGGAAAATTCTCTCACTCCTCCAAAGTAATCACAGACTTGATTTTCCAAGGACGACATTACTGCACTAGTAAGTTCTCTAGCAATGTTAAAAAAACTAAAAGGGTGCCTCCCGGTTGAATTTTTGCATGGAATGTCATTTTTTGATATCCATGGGAGAATATCATTTGTTTTTAGTTTTCACATCACACTTCTTCAAAAGTCGTTGGCCACTGAGAATTAGATTTTCATCAGGATTGTTTTCAGTCTCATACTGCTCATGCCTGTTGGTAGTCAAAGAGCGTCTGTTAGCCTTATCATAGCCTTATCATATGAGTGACTGTGGTATTCTGTTACTCTCTTGACATCAGCATTCCTTTTACTATGGTCCTAAAAGTCATCTGTTAATTTTTTTCTTTCATTTAGACATAGGGTTCTTCTATTATAATTCCCATTTTTAAGAAGGGTGACGGGTTAGATCAATCTTGTTATCGACCTTTTTTACCAGATATTCTGATCTATAAAAAATATGGCTTTCTAACCGCTTTGCGGCGGCGGAATCGCCATGGTGCAGGTGAATTTGATGCGTGCCCAGAGCGGACAGCCCCTGGCCATCCGACGCACATGAAAAACGCATGGAAGTGGTTAAAGGGTGTTCAAAGCAAACACAAGGAGATGATGGACGGAGCGCTGACACTTTTCAGACACTCACCCTCAGTCACAGATCTGGGTTGAATCCATCATCGTTCTTTAGCTCACTTCGCCACCCCAGTTCAGACCCAGCTATATGCAAATCAGTCTTGACCCTGTTCCTCATGGGAACAGTCCAGCACAAACTGCCAAGCCAGGTCTTCCCTGGACAGGAAAAAAGCATCCTGGAACTGGTGTCCGGGTAACACCCCTCATCAGCCAAGCTAGCTTGAATTCAGTGGAAAGGTGAGCAAGGGACCCACGTCTGGTCATACCCTGCGGACTTAGGTTGAACAAAGAAAACACAAGGAGATGATGGACGGAGCACTGAAACTTTTCAGACAACTCCAGTCACAGATCAGGGTGCTGACATGCAGGAGCAATGTTTGAATGTATTTGCAGAGACATGTAAATAGGTATTTCCAAAAATTTCGGTCTCTTAGCATTTATGGACCTGCACTTTGCATTTTATATGGCAGGGGGGTGCACATTCTGGATCACCTTGGCTTTATTGGGAGCTGGATAAAACAATAGAGCACTGTTAGCCACTTTATACTGCAAACTTAGTGTTTCTGTCAGATTTGGAACAGATGGGCAAGCACACCCTCCTTCTACACTGATACAGGCTTAAGGCAAGAGTGCATTTTACCCCATCCCCTTTCACCCTCTATAGTAATTAGTTGGAGCATGACCAGGTGGAGGAGCATGTGAACACACCCAAGGTAGGAGATTTCTCCCTCTGCTTCTGTACATTGGCAAAGAAGTCCTTTTATCACAGATGATTACAGTGGCCATTCTCCAGACATCTTTCCTTTATGAAATCTCTTGCACTCAGCCTCAATAAGTCCATGATAATTTCAACAGGGGATTCTGTAGTTAGATTCAAGTCAATTTGTATTAATAAAAGAAAAGATTAGAAGTTGATTCTTAACCAAATCTCATAGCATCAAGCTCAGTAGAACCAATAGGGGATACATTCGTTTACAAGCAGGTTGGGTGGTATGCATAGCCTTCACTGCTAACGTTTTACAACAATAAGCCTTTGATAAGCCTTATTCACTCCATTAATTCACAACTATTTGAGGCAATTGAGAATATGGTTTTAAAGTTAACTATGGGCCTATTGCCAGGTATCTCCATACCTCCTTGTCACCAAGAGGTGGGTTACAGTTTATTTGTGACACAATGAAATAAGCACCTGTCTCCTTATGGCCGAAACTAACTACCTATTCGTCGAAGGAAATCATTGGGGATGTCCTTCAGTATTCCAATTCATATTCTGTCCCACGGCTGATTTACGTTAGAAATAAGGTAGGTCAGTCTTGATCCTTATGTATTGCTGATGATCTTCATGTGTTCATCATCAAGGATATGTATTGGGCTTGTCCCCATTTAGAAAGAGAAAGACAATTCTGAGATGTTCAAAACTTCAGTGAAGCCTACATCTTGAATAAGTCCTGTACTGCCATGGAGCCTTACCTTGAATTGGTAATGACCTCATATTATTGGATATTATTAACCTGCTTTAATGTGGGGTTAGTAGCTTATCAGTTTTTCTCTTCCAAGACCAGAACATCTTAGATGTATGTAACACTCTGCCCTTTAGTTTGTACCTCGAAGCTGTCTTGCATGTCTTTAATTTTCTGCAAATGTTTCTCAGCTCGTACTGCTAATTTTCCTTATTTTTTTGGTTAAAGAGATCCATCATCACAGAGCTGCTTTTGTAAATGTGCTAACTTTTTCACTCCCATGTGTTTCTTATGCATTTGCTAGGTTTCCAGTAGTGTAGTCGAGGAATGCAGTTGAAGAGCAGTTTGAAACAGCCTTTCAGTCTATCCGGGCCTACTGTAGGCTTCAGAAACTTTTGGACTGTATGAATAAAGATTTGAGTTCTGATATTGACTGTTTAATTACTCCCTATGTCAAATGCAATATTCCATGTATTATACATTTACTTGTGCAGATTTTTATGACTAGAAATATAGAGATGGTGTGTGTGGACTGCACATAATCTACAAAGGACTACCAAAAAATGAGCAAAGACAAGCCTTAAAGACAAAAAAACTAAACTGTAAGTGTATGCCTAAATTTAAAGAAATGTGATTGTGTAAAAATGGTCTTGAAATCACTCATATTCCTTGCAAAGAAGTAAACTATCTCATTTAAAATGTTCTCTATTCAATTCACAAAGCCTTCTGAGACAAGAGACATGATTATCTTCGAACTCGTGCACCAAATTATCTTCCTGAAAGAGAACTTCTGTCAGTAACATCTTATCCAATCCTCCAACTGACCTTCGGTCCAAAGCCATCATATCAGTGCCGGAGGAGCATTATGACCAAGGACATGAAGTTTTCAGAGCTCTAGGCTCCTGCATTAAAATGCTTTTTTAGACTTTTAAAAGCAAGTCTGTCCTCTTTATTAATAATGAGCATGGCTGGGAACCAAAAGAAGTCCTGGCAAATTTTGTCAGACCAACCTCCATACTGCTTGTAGTGAGCAATCACATCAATCATGTTCACCCGATGAGATTCAGTCCCATATAATATTACATTAATAAATGAACAGATAGAACATGACAGCATTGTACAACATCCTCGTATGTCCCAGGCACACACTAAGGGCAGTGCTACAGCAATGATGTGATATGGCCTAGTGTAAGCAAAGAAATGAGGCCACTGGTTAGTAAAGTACTGCAATAATCAGGGTTCAGTGGGACCCTCACGCCTCTGAGCCCCACTGACACTCACGCTGAACCATTTGACAGAACCCTTTTGGCTCCTAACAGACTCTGTAGAGCTGTGACGTTGGTGTCAGAGTGCAATGCGATGAAACCTTGTTTGGAATGTTGAGTTTGCAGTTACAAGCAGCAGAATAAAGACGTGTAATACTTAGCTTTTGTGTGTAGTGGGTTATTGGTGGGTACCCCAACTAGGAAGATGCTACACCATTGCAACTACACCTCTAAGAGTTTAAGGTGATGGGAGACATGGGGTAGTGCACTATCACTCTTGATCTCAAACTTATGGACTATAAAACCAAATGTTTTGAACATTTCAAGTAGGCAAATACTTATTACCGATTAGCATGCACGCTTTGAAACCCTTTGTTTTTGCAATTAGTATATTTACAGCAAGTTCTGCAGCCAGCAGTCTCTCGGTCAACAGGCACCAAAACCAGCCCCAACAAGCACCAAAACTAGCGCCCACCCTTCTAGTCTCAAGGAAAATGCCAGTCTGGACCTGATAAGGAGAAATCTTACAATGCCTTAGCATTAGATTGCAAAAGATGCCAGAGGATTAATGTTCTCTCTTTCACTAACAGACATGCGCTTTGATTATCTAAATCAGGTGATCAAACATTTGTGCAAAAACAGAAGCAGTTCATTGAGTTCAGCATCAATTTTTGATCCAGGCCTTGCTCAAACTTCTGACAGGGCAGCTTGAGTCGATTAAATACCATGGAAATCCTTACATTTCCAGAGCCGTAGAATCTCAAATGCTTTCATAGCAGTCTGAGGGCTGAACCCCACACTTTTGCTTAATGAAACTGATATAAAATGTATTTGCAATGAACATGTTTAATCCTTGGCTTGTCTTGGTAATAAAAATAAATGTCTGCTGTTTATTGTTTTCAAATTCAACGTTGTCATTTTATATATCTCAGAAGGATAAAATAATGAATGTATAAAATATGAGTCAAACCTGTGACCATGAGATCCAACAAAACTTCCTGAAGTGTATGTATTAGTCCACTGATCACCAAGACATAGGTGAGCTACTGAAAACTAAACTATGAAAGGAGGCTATCAGCTCAAGTACCACTATCACAGATGCAGTGATCAAAGAACATTTATTAGGGATGCATTCCACATAAGAAGTTTCCTAGCGCCTTATATCTTTATGTAAACCACAGTGCGTTCTAATTGCTGATCTGGCATGTGTGGCATTTTACAGAACTAAACATTTTTATTTACACCTTATTATAGAGCTTGTATGAAATAGTTTCTGTTTCGCTGAAAAGTTAGTCAATTTCTTGGGTCCCCAGACTCAGCAACATCATTGCGTCAGAATTTTAGAGCTTCGGCCTGAAGGCACTATCTTTTACTACTTCGAAAGCGGTGTTAATCTATAATGGCACACTGATGCAATAAGTCCAGTTATTTACCCTCCCTGTGTATGCGGTGAATGCTTGAAGCAACAGACAAGTGCATAGTAAAGAGAATGGCCCTGCTCACTGACATTCATGAGGACGGAATTAGCTATATGTTCTAATGCACAGAGCAGAGAATGCTGATGTAGAGGCCCTAAAGGAATAACAATCCTCTGTGCTTACATTTGCTGCTGCAAACTCCTACAACCGAGGCAAGTGTCTCAGTGGAGTAGTGCATTCACTGCAAAAATCTGTATTTACTCCCATTAACATAGCTTCGAATCCTGGCTTTCTATTCAACGTTTCTCTTTTCTCAGGCGGATAAAAACGAATACCTTTGAATTCAGAAATAAATAACATCAGTTATCTATCAACAGAGCAACAAGACCTCCTCAGGCGGAAGTGTGCCCTACAAACAGGCCTTTTATGTTATGCTCATTTTGTTGCACCCTCTGTCCTTAACCCCTTCGCTGCTAGGCCTTTTCCCCCGTGCTAAGCTTTTTTTGGGCTATTTTGGGTGGTTGACACATAGGCCCCTGTAACATTTAGTCCACATATGGTATCATGTCAAATCTGCGTCCTTTTCTGAGGCTTCTAAAGGTACCCAGAGTTTGTGGAGTCCCCTGGAGGGGGAACTTCCACAATCCCAGCATTCCTCAAGGTCTTCTGTTGGAAATGACCCTTTTTGCAGGGTTATCCCCAAACATTTTGCTTCTTCCTCCTTTTCCTGACCTGTGGTTGTTGACAATAGTACTCTGGGTACTTTACCACTGCTAATCAGTGCTAAAGTGCATATGCTCTCTGTATAAGTTGTTATTATGATTGGTTATCCATGATTGGCCTATTTGTTTTACCAGTAGGTCCCTAGTAAAGCGCACTGAGTGTGCTAGGGCTGGTGTTTCAAATGCTACTAGTGAACCTGTAGCACTGATTGTGCCACCCACATGAGTAGCCATAAAATGGTGTCTCAGTGCCTGTGTGCAGTTCCTAACTGCCATGCTGACTGGAGCAGTGCGCCCAGTGGCCAGGCCTAACCCTTCCCCTTCTGTACATATTGGATACCCCTATGGAAGGCCCAAGGTACCCCCCTGGGCAGTGTGCAGTGTATGTGAAAGGTAGAGCATGTACTAGTGTAGGTGACATGCTCTGATAGTGAAATACTACCAATTTCGTTTTTCACTATTGAAAGGCTATCTTGCCCATAGGCTATAATGGGGAATGCTGTGTATAATGTTTACCTGCATATATTCCCATAGGAGCAAGATAGAAAATTAAAGTCTGGTATCCTTGAACTCAGAATTTAATAACACATCTTTAAGGAAAGATGGCTGTTAAATCCTGTGTTTGAAAATAGCACTTTTAGAAAGTGGCTGCTTTCTTGTCTGACCTTTCTGTGTGCCTTGGCCTGTTTGTGAATTGAATGTCTGGTTTGTGAGTGACAGGGGCTGGGTTGGCTCCAAGGAGCTGAGTGAGTCAGCGCTAGGCTGAATAGCTGCATCTGCATCTTAAGTGGTGGGCGGGGATAGTACCTGGGCCTGAATAGG
Source organism: Lissotriton vulgaris (assembly GCF_964263255.1). NCBI lineage: Eukaryota > Metazoa > Chordata > Amphibia > Caudata > Salamandridae > Lissotriton > Lissotriton vulgaris. The sequence goes on along the minus strand of NW_028254850.1, from coordinate 4,431 downwards.
GCTTTGCCTGCCTTCCACAATGCTGGCTACACCTAATGCTGGTCGACTGACGACCCTGCCCCTTTCTCTCAAAGGAAAGAAGAAGTCAGGAAAACAAAGTGCTCCAGGACTGACCAGTACTGGCTTGGACTAGGCCAAGCCCTCTCTGCTCTCAGAGAACAAAGAGAATTTTGGCATAAAAAGGGATGCCCCGACCTCAGAAAATTAGATCATCCTGGAATTAAGATGGAACCTCTGCCAAGGAGAAAGCTGGTAGACTGAAGAGGAAGGACTGTCCTGCTGTGTGTTTGTGGGCTGACCTGCAGTTGTTTTGCTGCCAACGAGAGGGGAAGGACTTTACTGTCGCTGTGTCCCCTTGCTTGAAGAGATCACCAGGAAGTCCCAGGAACAAAAGGACTTCACCCCCATCTTCCTCCTGAACTCTGCAGTATGAGTTCTGCCCTTTTTAGAGTGCTTGATCCAATTGTGGGGCTTCTGGAAGTTGTGCCTGCTGATTGGGGAGCTGGAGAAGAAGAAAAGAAGAACTTCTGCAATTTTCACGCATCGCTTGCTTGTGGAGCGCATCGTCGACAGTGCGAGAAAATTCCCGTCACAGTAAAGATTGTCACAGCGCCTATTGCCGCTGCAAGAACTGACGCATTGTTCGCTTGCGGAGCGCATCACCCCGGTGCGGGAATATTCCTGTCGCTGAAAGTATAGTCGCAGATCCTGCCGTCGCTGGGTGAGATTGCCGCACCGCTTGCTTGTGAACCGCATCACCTCGCTGCGAACATCATCGCAGAGCCATCTCATCGAGGGCCCACAAGAGGAGAAGATCGATAAAGTGCCGCGCATCGCTGCCAAACCTGATATCGTCGCCATCCCGAAGATCTTCGCATCATGCCTGTGGGAAACACTTCCTACAGAACCTGCGCACCGGAATCCATACAAGGTATTGCATCCCTCCCCATACAGACCGGATTCGTCACAACACGTCCACTGCGTGCAGCGGGGCTGTCGCATTGCCTCCCCAGGGTTTCCAACGCTGCAGCTGCCACTTGGAACTTTTGCCACATATACAGGTTCTTTGGGCTTAGAGTGACCCAACTGTGGATTTTTTTGACCCAAACCCTTGAACTCTTTTTAAAGACTTAACTTGAACTATGTATGTTGGATTTTTTGTTGTTTTGGTCTGGTGTAGTTTAGAAAAAAATACTTTATTTTTCTAAACTGGTGTGGAGTCCATTTGTGGAAAGGGGCGACCACTCGGTCCCCCCGAACGTATGGTTGGGGGCCTAGATCCTCCCGGGAAACCATTTTGGGCGGGGGGCGTGTCACGGCTGGTATGCCCAAAGCGGCGTAGCCGGGGCGCGCCTTTTTCCCGCCCAAGAGGGGTTGTCCTAGACACCTACACCGATGGCCACGCCCAGTAGGCGTACCAGCGGAGGGTTCACGCCCTCCCGACGAGGAATAAAGAGAGCGGGAATCCAAAGAAGCATCCTCTTGTTCCTGTGCTTGGAAGCTGCACCCACTCGTTGCACGTGAGCCCTCGACGGAACAAGGAGCAATTTTGAGAATTTATAATTCTTGTGTTTCTCTTTCAGCGACTTCAAGGCTAAAAGACCTGGGACCGTTTCTGATCGTCTTAGAGTGAATACTCGAAAGGAATGCCTGGCAAAAAGGCAGGAAAGAAGTCCGAGACTGACCAGATGCTCCGGATGTTGGTTAGTAGAATGACGAAGATGGAACGAACCATTGGACGAGATATGGCGACCATGAAGAAGCAGATGGCTGCGATGAACAATCCGGGTAAACCAAAGAAGGTAATAGGCCCGGCATTGCCGGGTGTTGCCCCGGAGGGTAGGGGGAAGCGGCTCAGGAATAGGGCCCCAGGGGGGGAGGTCCCCGTCCCCGAGGTACCCCCGGTGAGCCCTGCCATTCCGGTCGAGGCCCCGGTACTCCCAGACGCGGGTCAGCCGATACCGGTTGTGATTACGCCCGCTAGCGAGGAGGACATGACGCCTGTATTGGCCGCCCAGTTGGCCGCATGGCTCGGCAAGAAAACGGGGGTGCTACGGCACCTGGAGACACGGCCGCAGAGGCCAGGTTACTAATGCAGCAGTTGCGGCAGTCGCGAGATGCCGCAAAGGCGAATCTCCCTCTTCTCCCCCCACAGGTAACATCGGAAGGACCGGCAGCTGGCGTGGAAAAAGCAGCAGGAACGTCAACCTTACCGGGTAAGCAAGCATTGCCAATTGCGGGGGGGGGGCTCATTGCCCTCAAGACGGGAGAGAGTGGTTCAACATATTCCGTTGGCCACGAAAGAGTTAATTTGGGCTGACAAGTATGTTAATATGTTTTCTCTGTTAACTGACCATCACGAGATGGAGTATGCTAAAACGCAGAAAGATTTGTGGCACCCGAGTGTCTGGCGAGCCAAGATGGTGGGATTCAGGGTGGATGAGACAATAACAAATTGGGCCAAGGCCTTTGCGATGTTTACTGCAATTACTGGGGAACGTAAGCCCGAGGTTTTGCCTGAATTGTCTTGCCATCAGGCACGAATAATGGATTTTTACGAAACGTACGAGGGTAATGAATGGATGGGTTACGACATGAAGTTCCGTAAGGCCAAGGAGTACGATTCATCTCTGACGTGGGATTGTCTCGACTCGATTTCTTGGCAGAAGCAGCTCCTGCCGGGTGCGACGAAGACGTCCTCGCCAGGCGGGAATGGGTCGGGGTTTTCCCGCCAACAGCCCGCGGTGCCCTTTCGAGCGGGCGCCGGTGGCGATCACCAACCAAGGTCCGGTGGGAATGGGGGAAAGCGGGGGGTCTGTTGGAGCTTTAATAGAGGCAACTGCTCCAGACCGCAAGGGGCATGTAAGTTCAGGCATGCATGTGCGGGTTGTGGGAATTCCTCGCACCCGGAAAGTTCGTGCAGATCCAAAAATGGCGGGTCGGGAGGTAAGGGAGGGTCCAAACAAAACTGAGGAGGGTCACCGTGTACCGTTACCTACCCCCGTTGATATCATGGCAATAACCCCCTGGCTAAACAAATACCCTGATCATGTCTCCGCTGGGGTGCTGAAGAACGGATTCTTATATGGTTTCCGCATCCCGGCGGGGGATTTTCGTGGGGAATCACTTTGTAGAAACCAATTATCGGCTCGGCATAATCCGGCGGTGGTAGAGAAGAAGATTGAAAAAGAGGTTTTACTAGGCCGGGTGGCGGGCCCATATCAGCACCCTCCAGTGGCAAATTTTGTCTGTTCCCCATTGGGAGTAGTCCCCGAAAAAGACCCAGGGGAGTTTAGGATGATCCATAACTTGTCAGCACCGAAGGGTCTCTCGGTGAACGAGGCGATTGACCCAGGAGTTTGTTCGGTGCGGTACGCATCCTTCGATGATGCCGTCACCATGTTGAATCGCCTGGGGCCCGGAGCGCTGATGGCGGAGTCGGATATCGAGTCGCCGTTCCGGTTGCTCCCGGTACACCCACAGGACCAGCGTCTGTTAGGCTTTGTGTTCCAAGGACGTTACTACATGGATAGATGCATGCCAATGGGTTGCTCCATCTCTTGTGCCTATTTTGAGAAATTCAGCTGTTTTTTGGAGTGGGCGTTCACTGAGGCCACTGGGCATAGCCATGTTATGCATTACTTAGATGATTTTCTGTTCTTGGGGGCAGCCGGCGACACAACATGTGCGCAGGCGCTACAGGAGTTTTGCATCCTCATGAGGGAATTCGGGGTGCCATTGGCACCAGGTAAGACAGTGGGACCATCTACTTCACTCGAGGTTCTGGGAATTGAGCTCGATTCTGTGGAGGGATGTTTCCGTTTGCCGGTAGGGAAAGTAGCGAAATTTAGGGCTTCCCTGGAACTGTGCCTTAGTAAGGAGAAAGTGACCCTGCATCAGTTACAACAGGCAGTGGGTCAGCTCAACTTTGCCCTGAGGGTGATACCAATGGCCCGCCCCTTTTCACTCTCTATTGCACAGGCTATGGTCGGTCTCAAAGAAGGACACCACCGCACGAGACTGTCTGCAGAGGTTCACCAGGACATGCGTATTTGGTTAGCATTCCTGGCGGACTTCAACGGTCGAGTAGTGTGGAACAAGCCGCCAGCGTCTTCGGACGAGCTAGGTTTGTGGACTGACTCGGCTGGGAGCGTGGGATTTGGCACCATTTTCGGCAATCGATGGTCGGCGCAAACATGGCCGACATGGTGGCACACCAGCGGTCTCACAAGTAACATTGGTTTCCTCGAGCTATTCCCTATATTTGTGGCTCTGAGGGCATGGCCGGACGAGTTCAGAAATCGCTCTGTGGTATTTTGGTCTGACAATATGACTGTTGTTGAATGTATAAATAATCAGGCAGCACGCTGCAAGTGGATACTGAGATTGCTGAAAGAAATTGTACTAATTTGCATGAGACTAAATGTACAA